>NW_026615295.1:0-206280 GCF_030052815.1 Hevea brasiliensis
TTCACGAGGTTTGCCCCACCATCGCCCCAAGAGGACACGCGAGCGGCTCACGATACCAATTGTAACGACCGTGCTCGAACCACTGAGGAATTGTCCGCTTTGGCCATAAGCCTCACGGTTTTGTCCCGCAGGTGGAATGGAGAACTTCCGGAGGTCACTCATCCTAGGATTTCTCTCAAGCGAGCACTATAAATGTAACACCCCTCACCTGACTACAAGCAGTAGCCGAGCAAGGCGTACAATCGAGTGCGAGCACCTAACTTATCTTACTTTATTTCTTTAATAATTTTCAATTCGTTTAATCTAACATCAATTTTTTTTTTATGGAGAAACCAGTGGAGTTTCCCCTATTTTATTATCGTTTGGCGTATTTCAATATTCACCTGTTTGAAATTCAACAATATTTTAAAATAAAAATCTCATCCATGCTAATCATAATTATCTTATCAATCATTTCCATACTCATATCATCATTTGAAAAATCATTATGTAGTTCAAATCTATACTCATGTGTACAAATTCATTCATGCTCCATTCTTATAGCAAAATTCTCAAATTTGCATTAATTTACATCGTTTGCAATAATTAAATAAATCCTTAATTTACATGATATACAAATTAATTACAAATTGGCTAATTTATATTACAACATAAGAAATAAATAACATACACAAAATACATAATATGCTTAACGTGAGCCCTATCTACATGCATTGCTGAGGAGGTGACAACCTTGAATACTTCAGACACTTCTGCAGATCAGAACTCCAAAATCTCTGTTTAATATTTTTATCTGGGCTTTACCTTCAGTACCTGCGCGAGGAAACAATTCTATCGCGCTAAGCATTGCTGCTTAGTGGTGCAATAATATAACAAGGAAATAATATACAAATAAAGATAGAAATAAAATTCGGATAATTAAGATTTATTTATACTTCACATGCGGTTTCTAAAATTTAATAAGTTTTATCCTGATTTAGTCTTCTTTGGAAGTGTTTATTTCGCCAATGTACAATAATAATGTACAAGGAAAAATGATCTAAAAATAATAAATTTATGCTTATATTATCATGTAAGTCACATTTACAATATTTATGTATGTTATAATTTTCTTTGCTAATCTTTTAGCGTTTTCTCAATACTTTCTAAGTTGTCTCAGATTATTTCATAATAAGTAAATTTTGATATCGGTCCAGTTCATTTCGATTCTTCCTAATAAATAACTATTCTAATTTATTTTAGGTCATCTTACTCATTTATTTTATTTAATTTCTAATATTTTTAATTGCTAGTATTCTTAACTTATTTCAATAAATTTCACTGCCCAAGTAACCTATGACAGGCTGACTAAATCGATAACAGTCGTTGTACTTGCACCGACACCGGTGCCTCGGGGTCACATACCATGTGATGCAGAACGTCAACCACGTATGCAGTCAGTATGGCTAAAAAGCCATGATATCACATAATCGGGCATAAAAGCCATGAATGATGGCATAAAGCCATGAATGCGGGCATAAAGCCATGAATATGGGCACAAAGCCATGAATATAGGCATAAAGCCTTTCGCACTACTGCTAAAACAATACCCTATTGGCATGCCAAACTATCCAATCTGACACACATGTCTAGGCAATACAAGGGCACATAATATCATTAAATATTAATATATTGTGTTTTATGACTTCATTATTTCATGATAAATTTCAATCATAATTCATACATTCATTTGATCATTTATATGATCACAATTCACATCAATTATCCTTTTATACCATTGTACTCAAAATACTTCTCCTCTCTACAATAATGAGAACTAATGTCTCATTCATACATTAATATGGTTCATTTATTCATTCATTATGTTATTCATATTGATCACACTTCTAAACAATGGTTCACATGTACCATTGTATTCAAAACATTTTTCCTTTCTCATTTATACATTCAAGAATCTACTTATGTAATTACAATTTTTATATTTCAAGTTGAGTTACTAATATTTTATGAATTCCATTTGTGATGGGCATATAAGCCCTAACTATCTATTCACATCAATTAGGTGACTTATTTTTCATGTTTCAAGTAATCCATGAATATTTCATGGATTTCAAATTTATGGCCTTAATTTCTTTTTAACAATTTTGACTAGGATGCATAGTCCACATTTGTCATACAATTCTAAGCATTTAAGCTTAGAATTGGTTCTAGGTCTTCATCTTAATTTACTAATCATTTTGATTACTATTCACCTTACTAGTCAACCAAAATGTTGACCTTTTTATATTTAATGGATACATTAATTCTAATTACACCAGGATCCCACATTTAGAGTTTTACATTAGCTAGTATTATTTACCAATTGCAATTTAAAGTCCCTAGATGCATTTCTAATTTCAAATTTTGAATTTCAAGTTTTGGTGTCACTATTCACCTCATTGGTCAACAAAAATGTTGACTTTTGGATAGAAAATAGGTACATTGATTTTAACACTCCCAATGCACCACATTTTACATTTAAAACTTGTTGGAATTGATTACCATTACCATTTCTAAGCTTAAAACAAGAGGGCAAAATTTTCAGTTTTTGAAGCTTAACTTTACTGTTCCATTAAGCACTGTTGCAGTGGGAATTGGAGGAAATGGTAAACATGAAAGTTGTTTCTTATTTAGACTAGTTGAATTTCCTTTTTTGAATCACTCCATTTTGGATTTTGTAGCTCCAGATATGGTCCAAAAACCACAGCTGGCCGGATTTCCATTCTGCAGAATTTACCAAATCTACAGTACCATGAACAGTGACTGTGACTGCCATTTGGGTTAGGTTCTGGTCATAATTTGGGGTAGGTTTCTTTATGAAAGTTGTTTGTCTATATCTCATCTTGTTGCTGTAAAACTTTCAGGTCAATTGACCATTTCTACAGTGAGTTATGGCCAAATGAACAGTTACTGTTCATTTGGTAATTTCTACAGGTGCTGTTGTAGGGTATCCGGATTGGGGCCAACTTTTGGTCCACTTGCTTTGGTCTTTTGGGCATGGTTTCTTCAGCAAAAATGTGTCATTATAAGCCTAGTTTCATGTCCAATTGGCCAAACACCAATTGGACCTACATAGCCAAAGTTATGGCTGTCTAAGTGGGCTGGAATCACAGCCACCCTTGCTGCTGTCCCTAGGCAGCCTACCATTCCACTTTGCCATGCATGAGCTCACTTCAAATTATGATTAACTTGCCTTAAATGGTCAATAATTGACCATTAGAATGTTCTTTAACAATTTCATGAGCAAACCCTAATTTTTGTTCAAGTCTCCAAGTTCTCAAAGTTAAATTTATACATTAAACTTACAATTTCAACTTAAATCATGTCCTTAAACATGAATTGAGTGAGAGAGAGAATAAATTGGGCACTAACCTTGTTGTGTGCCAATCCAAGCTTGAAAAACTTCTTTATTTTCACTTCTTTTTGCTGCCCAAGTATTGCACAAATTGTGATGACCAATTTTTGTGAAGGGAAAATGGAGTTTTATGGTGGGATGAAGGGAGAAATCAAGCTTACAAGGAAGCTTTAATGGTGGAACCTCTTCCCTCTCTCTCTCTCAACGTTTTTTAGGCTGCCCAAGGTTGAAGATGCAGTTTGGTTTTTCATATTTTTGGTCTCTTTTATCTCTTTTTATTAGTTAATGAAATGGTTGTTTAAATGGGATTGGTGGAAGCTTTTAAATGACATCATAATGATGTCATATTTGGCATTTTATTGTATTTTCTTTTCTACTAACTTCAAATTAATTTTTCATCAACATTAATTCATATTTTATGTCATAATAATTATTTACTCAACTGGACAAGTCGGCCAAAAATCGTCTCTGAAGGAGAAATGACCAAAATGCCCTCCGTTTGGCTTAACGGGTCAAAATTGTCTGTACCGATTGAAAAATTTTTCTAAATATTTTCTTGGAATTCTAATGCCATAGGAACCTCAATGACCCTTCTCTGGAGTCCCAAAAATTATTTTACGAATTTTCCTGCCCAAGGCTCCTCGTTATAGAACCGCAACTTCCCTCTGGTTACCCATCGCTTGGGCACCGGCTCATTTGACTTGGTTGTATTTTATTTCTAAAATTTTTCCTAAATTTTTCTTATTAATATTTGAGTTAATTATGGTTCCTGACTTTAGTTTAAATATTTTTTTCCGAACGTTCTAGCTGTCTGGACCGACACCGGTCACCGGAACAGTAGAATGTACGGAGTTGCTACCGGGAGGGTGTTACATGTTCCCTTCAACTGATCAAACAAATCATCAATTCTAGGCAATTGATATTTGTTCTTCATACCACTTTATTCAATCGCAGAATCAATGCAAAGCCTCAAAGTTCCATCCTTCTTTTTCACAAACAAAGACCGAGCTCCCCATGGTGACACATCGCGTATGAACCCCTTATCAAGCAACTCTTGCAATCGAAGTTTTCAACTCCTCAATTCAGTGGGTGCCATCCTATATGAGCAATGGAAATGGGTGTCAGATCTTGCAGTTGTCTCAATTGCAAATTCAACTTCCCTTTCTCGTGGCAAACCAGCAACTCTTCAGTGAACACATTTAGGAAGTCTCTATCGTGGGTATATCACTGTGTTTGGCTTAGCCTCGCCTAGTATCCACCACATGTGCTAGGTAGGCTTCACACTTTTCTCATCATTCTTCTTGCAATCGTGGTGAGATAACATTGACAAGAAATATGTCCTTTCACCCACAATGATCTCATTACCCTCGTAAGTTTTCAAAGAAATTCTCTTCGCTTGCAATCAACTATTGCCCGATGACGTGACCACCCATTCCCAAAATCACGCCAAACTCGTGGAAGGGCAACTCAATCAAGTCCGCTAAGAATTCATACCTCAATCCTTAACGCAACCCTTGTATACTTTGTTCACCACTACACTGCGTGGCTCAATGGATTAGTGACCGTAATGTCTTGGTCACTCTCCCTACTAGTATCCCCTTTCTACGGGTAAGTTGATGTAGATGTATGAATGAGTGGATCCCGGATCCACCAATGCATGCACAGAGTATTGTAGAGGGAGAATGTACCGATGACGCCCGGCATCTTGCTCCTCCCGAGCTCTCATGGCATAAGCTCGCAGTGGTCCGTTATCGTGCCTCTCCTGCTCGCATGTAGGCCTCGTGATGGTCCCACTACCTCGATTTGCCGCATTTCCTACCCCTTTGTGGTGCAGAGCAGTGTCTGTCGCTTGTGTTGGAGCAAACAGTAGTTCTCGTGGACGCTTCTTCAACGATGCTCATGACCCACACCTTAAGCAGTGTACCGCCACTCTCCAACACTCCCTTGTGCCACTTCAGCAAGGTGGACATGCGTAAGATGCCGGGCTGGTCCTCAACCCCATCCCCGGAGAGCGCCCACCGATGGTGTTGATCGACCTCTCCTAGGGGTAAATCTGTGGCTCGGCCCCGAGACCGACCCGACCTTGTGGTTGACTGAACTCGTGTAGGTGGACCCTTGAACTTCTTCCCAAATGCAGAGATGAACTAGACTCGGGCCCCTCTTCGCTCTCTCTCTCTCTTCTCTCCGCCACTTATTCTAACCTTTTCAACCTTTATTGCAGCTTCCACTAACTTGGTGAAGTCTGTGATTCCCAAGGCAGTGATCATGATCTTTATATTGTCATTTAATCCCTCTTCAAATCTCTTACACCTTTCGGCCTCATTAGGGACTATCTCCCTTCCATAACGGCTCAATCTGACGAATTCCTTCTCATACTCGCCACCGACAAATGTCTCGCTCGACATGAACTCTTTTCTTCTCTCTTCCGTATACACTACCCACATATTTCTTCTTAAATTCGAGAGAAAGAAGTCCCAAGTTACTATTTCGTCAGACTTCATCGACACGATCCCACCATTCATATGCATCGCCTTACAAAGAAATAGATACAAAGCCTTCTAGATTTTGCTCTGGAGTGCAGTGGAGTTGTTTTAAAACTCTGCCTGTTCTGTTCAACCAATTTTCGGCTGTAACAGAATCATCTTCTCTCTTGCCAAAGAAGTCCACTGCTCCAAACTTTCTCAATTTTCCAGGTGTGATTTTGGTTGTGGAGGTGGTGGTGGTGATGGCATTACACCAGCCATTTGTTTAAAAATTCGCCATTTGTCGAACATGGCTCGTGGAGGCCGAAAGGTGCTCGCTTGAGTCAAGTGAGCAGTTCACCCATACCCCCCGCCTCAAATGCCGCAGTGGAGCATGACTCTCCACTTCCTCCTCAACTGCCCTCTGAGATGTAGGGTCCATATCCTATTCAAAATAAGAAAGACAAACAGATCTGCATTAGTGTCACCTCGACTCTTACAAATACAATGCATGGTATGGACTCAATCTAGGCCCAGAAACGCCTAAACCGTGCTCTGATACCACTAAATGTGACACCCCTTACCCGTCTACAGTATATCCGAGTAAGCTTTGTCACACGGTGTACCGGAACACTCTATTTTATCTTACTTAATTTTCATCATAATTTTAAATATAATTTGTGAAATATAATCTATTTAAGTCATTTGTTGAAATTTTAATTTATTTGAGGTTCCGAAAATTTTATAGAAAATCCGGCAGAGTACCGGCTAAAAATGGAGAAAACATTTTCTGAACTGTGAAAACACTTATTATAATCATATTCAATCATCTCAAACTCCAATATCAAAATCTCAATATTTTTAAATTTCATTTCTCAATCATTCATCTCATGTGATAATCATGTACAATTCACAGATAAGTATTCACTTTTCCATTCACAAACATAATTTTCATTATTTACATGAGCATCAAAATACATTACATAAGTTCAATTACATATGAGAAAATAAAAATTAGTTAAAAAATACCAAAATGAAACCTAGTGTCCTACAAATGCACTGTGGATGGCGAGGTGACACGGACACTATGCAGAGCTGCAGGATGGACTCACCCACCATGGGTTCATCGGGCTCTCGATCAAGATTCTCCAACCTCACGTGGCAAAAGCAACACGCTAAGCAATAATGCTTAGTGGTGCGATAATAAAATAAAAGGAAATAACATAAAATAAATATGTGTTGAATGTATCAATGTTTTACTGGTTTTGTATTTGTTATAATCATTTACTTCGTTAACTTTATCCACTTTCATTCTTTTAGTTGCCCAAGTAACCTATGCTAAACGATCGATCGATAAACGGGTAACCGCACCGGTATCTAGTACTTCGCCGCCACACCATCGGTCACATGTGCATCTCCCAGTGCAATAGAACACTAATAAGTCAGAATGACAATAGGCACAATGCCAAATATCAAGACAAGGTCGAATGGCTAAAAGCCATAAAATCACTGCACGGCATAATGCCATGTGTATCGCTAATCGAACCCTATTAGCATGCCAAACTATCCAAACCAATCTTGTTAGGTATACTAGGGCAATTGATACTTTTGAATTCTTCAATTTTTGAATTTCAAGTTTTGGTGTCACTATTTACTTCATTGGTCAACAAAATGTTGACTTTTGGATAGAAAATAGGTACATTGGTTTTGACACTCCCAACATACCACATTTTACATTCAAAACTTGTTGGCATTAATCACCAATACCATTTCTAAGCTTAAACCAAGGGAGCAGAATTTTTCAGTTTTCATACCTAAACTTCACTGTTCCATTAGTGACTGTTACAGTGGGAATTTGAGGAAATGGTAAACATGAAAGTTGTTTCTTATTTTGTCTAGTTGAATTTCCTTTTTTGAATCACTCCATTTGGAGTTTTGTAGCTCTAGTTATGGTCCAAAAACCACAGCTGGCCGGATTGAAAAGTTGCAGAATTGACCATATCTACAGTGCAGTGAACAGTAATTGCAACTGCCTTATTGGATAGGTTCTGGTCATAATTTGGGGTAGGTTTCTTCATGAAAGTTTTTTGTCTATATCTTATCTTATTGCTGTAAAACTTTCAGGTCAATTGGGCCATTCTACAGTGAGTTATGGCCAAATGAAAATTTACTGTTCATTTGGTCATTTTGCAGATTCTGGTTGCAGGACATCCGGATTGGGACCAGTTTTTGGTCCACTTGCTTTGGTCTTTTGAGCATGGTTTCTTCACCAAAATTGTGCCATTATGTGTCTAGTTTCATGTCCAATTGGCCAAATACCAATTGAACCTACACAGCCAAAGTTATGGCTGTCCAAGTGGGCTGGAATCACAGCTCACCGCCGCCCTCACTAGGCAAAGATACCAATTCAGTTGTAACACTCTAATGCACATCAAAATATGGACAACTCACCACAAATACTCACTCAAAGACCAATAGAAAGTACACAAATCATTACATAAGCAAAGTCCAAGTTTCACTCCCAAAACCCTAATTTCCCATTTCATTTTACCCATACACCTTAGTTAAACACTTTCATTCATTACATATATGTATATACACTTTAAACACCCTCTCTAATCCACTCTAAGCCCATCAAAACAATCAAAATCATAATCCTCACTAGGCTGCCGAATTCCATGGGATACATATACCTAAGTTTTACTTCATTTAAGTTACATTTTCATACTCATTTTAAGTCCCTAACATGGAATAAGAGAGATTTATACATAAATAAGCACTACCTCTTGTAGGGCAGAATTTTCCAAGCTTAAACTTCACTTTCTTTCCTTTTCTAGGCTGCCTAAGGGTTATTCAAGGTGTAAGGATGAGTTTTAATGAAAGGAGTAGGAGGGTTTATGGTAAAACAAAGAGAGAAATTGAGCTTTGGTTGAAAATCAATGGAGGGAGAGGGGAGAAGGGTTTCGGCTGGCTGAAGGAGAAGAAGAAGACCAGAATTTTTTTGGTCTATTTTGACTCTTTTAAGTGATTTAAGAAAGCTTGTTGAATGGTGATTGGTTGGGAGTAAGTAAATGACATCATGTGATGTCATTATCCCGAATTTCCCTTATTTTTTCTTTTCTTTTCTTTTCTACTAACTTTAAATTAATTTTTCATCAACATTAATTCATATTTTATGTCATAATAATTATTTACTCAACTGTACAATTCTGCAAAAATCGCCTCAAGGCGAAATGACCAAAATGCCCTTCGTTTGGCTTAACGGGTCAAAATTGTCTGTACCGATTAAAAAATTTTTCTAAATATTTTCTTGGCATTCTAATGCCATAGGAACCTCAATGACCCTTCTCTAAAGTCCCAAAAATTATTTTATGAATTTTTCCCCGGGTCTAGGGCTCCTAGTTGCGAGAACCGCAACTTCTCTCTGGGTTACCCATCGCTTGGGCACCTACCACTGACTTTGTTGTATTTTATTTATAAAATTTTTAATAAATTTTTCTTATTAATATTTGAGTTAATTATGGTTCCTGACTTTAGTTTAAATATTTTTCCAGACGTTCTAGTGTCCGACCGACACCGGTCACCGAACAAGAGAATGTACTGAGTTGCTACGGAGGGTGTTACAGAACAAGAGAATGTACGGTTGCTTTAGGAGGGTGTTACAACTCTTCCTCTAATTTAAATTTCCCTCAAAATTTACTGATGCAAACAGCTGAGGGAACGTTGTCTCATCGCCTCTTCACTTTCCCAAGTTGCCTCCTGTTGTGGTGCCTCCAAAGCATTTTCACCAAGGAATCTACTTATTTCTCAACTCTTTCACTTCCGATCCAGATCCACATGGGTTCCTCTTCATATGTCAAATCCGTTATACTTCAATTTCTTCCATGGAGATGACATGTGAAGGATCCGAGCGGTATCTTCTTAACATAGATACGTGGAACACATTGTGGATCTTGTCCAGTTCTATTGGTAAAGCTAGCCTATAGGCCACTGGACCCACCCGTTCAATGACTTCATATGGGCCAATGAACCTAGGGCTTAACTTACCTTTTCTTCCAAACCTTAGTACCTTCTTCCATGGTGACACCTTGAGGAACACTTTATCGCTAACCGCATACTCTATTTCTTTTCTCTTCAGGTCGGAATAAGATTTTTGTCTATCTGAGGCAACCTTCAGATTGGCTTTGATTATCTTTACCTTCTCCTCAGTCTGTTTCACCAGGTCTAGCCCTACCAGTTTATCTTCACCCAATTCAGTCCAGCACACTGGAGTTCTATATTTCCTCCCATACAAAGGCTTCATACGGCCATTTGGACACTAGCTTGGTAGCTATTGTTGTATGCAAATTCTACCAGGGGAGGTATCTATCCCAACTTTCCTCAAACTCAATGACACAACTCCTCAGCATATCATCAAGGACCTGACATATATTTCACGTTATTATTATCATTTCAGTTCAATATTTGTATTAGTTCAATTGGTTTCAATTGTTTACCTGGATTACTCTTTCTGATTGCCCATCCGTCTCGAGGATGGAAAGTCATCTTGAAGTGGAGTTGTGTACCCAAGGACTCATGCAACTTCTTCCAAAATCTCGATGTAAACCTTGGGTCTCGATCGATATGATAGAAAGTGGAATTCCATGCAATCTAACTATCTCACTGATATACAATTTGCTAACTTCTCCAATGAGTAGTCAGTCATTACTGGCAGAAAGTGTGCTGACTTCGTCAATCTATCTACTATCACCCATACTGCATCATGCTTCTTCCGGGTGAGAGGTAAACCACTTACAAAATCCATGGTGACCGATCCCATTTCCATTCGTATGCGATAGTCAGTAGCAAACCCGATGGAACTTGATGTTCGCCTTAACTTGTCGACATGTCAAGCATTTAGTCATATAGTCACTATGTCCTTCTTCATACTGTGCCACCAATACAAGTTTCGATCATGATACATTTTTGTACTTCCGGTGCATAGCATAAACACCGTGTGTGCCTCTTTCGTATCATGGCTTTCAATTTCCCATCATCCGTACACATACTGCCCTTTATAGTACAGACACCCATCTACTTTCATCTCATAGTTAGTTGCTTTCCTTCCGAGATTTTACTCACAAGAGTCATTAATTTCTCATCTACCTTTTGCCCATCTAAAATCATTAGCAGAGTTTGGCCTCACTTGCAACTCAAAAATAGCTCCATCTCGAGCCAAGGATAGACGGGCATTCAATGATCTCAAAGTCGTGATGGATTTTTGCTCAAAGTATCTGCAACTACATTTTCCTTCCCAGGATGGTAGTCAATTGCACAATCATAGTCCTTCAGAAACTCAATCCATCGCCTCTGTCTAAGGTTGAGCTCCTTCTGGGTTGGCAAGTATTTCAGACTCTTGTGGTCTGTGTAAATGTAGCACTTTTTACCATACAAGTAGTGCCTCCATATCTTCAGTGTGAAGATAATTGCTGCAAGTTCTAGATCATGGGTAGGGTAATTCTGTTCATGTGACCTTAGCTGCCTGGAAGCATAAGCGACCACCTTCCCCTCTTGCATTAATACACACCCTAACCCATTATGAGAGGCATCACTGTAGACCACAAAGTCCTTTCCCGACACTGGCTGTGTTAACACTGGTGCCTCTATCAACATAGCCTTCAACTTCTCAAAACTAGCCCGACACTTGTCATTCCAGTCAAATCTGACATTCTTGTATAACAACTTGGTCATTGGAGCAGCTATTAAGGAAAATCCCTTCACAAATCTTCTATAATACCCAGCTAGCCCCAAGAAACTTCTAACCTCAGTTGTATTTTTGGGAGGCTTCCATTCCATCACTACTTTTATTTTCTTGGGATCCACTCTAATCCCATCAGTTGACACTATGTGTCCAAGGAATGCAATCTCATTCAACCAGAAGTCATACTTGGACAACTTAGTATACAGCTTCTTTTCTCTCAAGATTTGCAGAACAATCCTCAAATGTTCATCATGTTCTTCCCTGGTCTTGGAATACACCAAAATATCATCAATAAAGACCACTACGAATCGATCTAGGTATGGATGGAAGATACGGTTCATAAGGTCCATGAATACTGTTGGTGCATTTGTTAGGCCAAAGGGCATTACTAGAAACTCATAATGCCCATACCGGGTCCTGAATGCAGTCTTTGGCACATCTGCTTCCTTCACCCTCAACTGACGATACCCTGATCTAAGATCAATTTTGGAAAATACTCCTGCTCCCTTCAACTGATCAAACAGATCATCAATTCTAGGCAATGGATATTTATTCTTCACAGTCACTTTATTCAACTGCCGGTAATCGATGCACAACCTCAAAGTCCCATCCTTCTTTTTCACAAATAGCACTGAAGCTCCCCATGGTGACACACTGGGGTGTATGAACCCTATATCCAAGAACTCCCGTGAATTAGATTTTCAGTTCTTTCAATTCTGTGGGTGCCATCCTATAAGGAGCAATAGAGATTGGTGTTGTACCCAGCAGTATCTCAATAGCAAATTCAACTTCCCTTTCTGGTGGCAAGCTAGGTAATTCTTCAGGGAATACATCTGGGAAGTCTCCTACTGTGGGTATGTCACACAGATCTGGCTTAGCCTGCCTAGTATCCACCACATGTGCTAGGTAGGTTTCACAGCCTTTTCTCATCAGTTTTCTTGCAACTGTGGCTGAAATGACATTGGACGAGAAATCTGTCCTTTCCCCCACAACTGTAATCTCATTACGCTCAGGAGTTTTCAAAGAAATCATTTTCAGTTCACAATCAACCATTGCCTGATGATGTGACAACCAGTCCATTCCTAAAATCACGTCAAACTCATGGAAAGGCAACTCAATCAAGTCTACCAAGAATTCATATCCCTGAATCCTTAACAGGCAACCCTTGTACACTTTGTTCACCACTACACTATGGCCAAATGGATTAGTGACCAGGATGTCTTGGTCACTCTCCTACTAGTATCCCCTTTCTACGGGTAGGTTGATGCATAGGTATGAATGAGTGGATCCTGGATCCACCACTGCATGCACCGATGTATTGTAGAGGGAGAACGTTCCCCGGATGATGTCCGAGGCATCTTGCTCCTTCTGAGCTCTCATGGCATAGGCTCGCAGTGGTCCGCCTCGTGCCTCTCTCACGGCTCGGATGTAGGCCTCGTGATGGTCCCATCCTCAGATTTGCCGATTTCCTACCCTTTGTGGTGCAGGAGGTGTCTCGCTTGTGTTGGAGTAGCAGTAGTAGTTCTCGTGGGACAGCCTCAACGATGCTCTGTCGACCCACACCTTAAGCAGCACCGCCACTCTCCAACACTCCCTTATGCCACTTGCACAATGTAGACATGCAGAAGATGCTAGGGCTGGTCCTTGAACTCGCCCTCGGAGAGCGCCACCGATGGTGTGGGTGATCTCTCCTAGGGGTGAACTATGGCTTGGGCCCTTGGGTCTGACCCTGACTTTGTGGTTGACCTGAACTCAGTGCAGGTGGACCCTTAAACTTCTTTCCAGGTGTCGGAGATGAACTAGACTGACCTGGGCTCCTCTTTGTCTCTCTCTTTGGTCTGCTCACTTATTCTAACCTTTTCAACTTTTATTGCGCTTTCACTAACTTGGTGAAGTCTCATGATTCTCAAGGCAGAATCATGATCTTTATGTTGTCATTTAATCCATCTTCAAATCTCTTACACCTTTCGACTTCATTAGGACTATCTCCTTCCATAGCGGCTTAGTCCGACAAATTCCTTTTCAAACTCGACCACCGTCACCTCTCGCCTCAAAGTTAATGAACACTCTTCTTCTCTCTTCCAGGTATACACTACCCACATATTTTTTCTTGAATTTTGAGAGGAAGAAGTCCCAAGTTATTACTTCTGGCTGTACTTCATTAGACACCGTATCCCACCATTCATATGCATCATCTTGCAACAGTAGATACAATGACTTCTAGATTTTACTCGAGTGCAAAGTGGAGTTGTTTTAAAACTCTTCCTGCTGTTTCAACCAATTTTCTGCAATGTAATCATCTTCTCTCTTGCCAAAGAAATCCATCGCTCCAAATTTTCTCGTCTTTCCAGTGTGATTTACATTGGAGATGGTGGTGGTGGTGGCATTACCCCAGCCATTTATCTGAAGAATTTGGCCATTTGCTGGAACATGGCCTGTGGAGGCCGAAAGGTGCTCACTGAGCCGGTGGAGCTGGTTTTCCTCTACCTCCGCCTCACCAAGCAGTGGAGCATGACTCTCCACTTCCTCCTCAACTGCCCTCTGAGACGAAGGGTCCATATCCTATTTAACAAAGACAACAGATCTGCATTAGTGTCACCTCGACTCAAATGCAATGCATAGTATGGACTCAATCTAGCCCAGAAACGCCTAAACTGTGCTCTGATACCACTAAATGTGACACCCCTTACCTGCTTCACAAAGTAGCCAAGCAAGATATGCCACACAAAAATTTAACACCCTATTTTAATTCAATCATTTTTATTCTTCCTAATTTATTTTTTTTTTCATAGTTATGGAGTACAATTTGTGAAATATAATTCATTTTAGTCATTTATTGAAATCATAAATTTATTTGAGGTTCCACAAATTTTATAGAAAATCCGGCAGAGTACCGGCTAAAAATGGAGAAAACAGTTCTTCGAAACCTGTGAAAAACACTTCCAATATTTTCAATCAATCCCAAACTCCATTTCATCAACAAAATCTCAATATTTTTTTCAACAACATTTCCATTTCTCAATCATTCATCTCATATGATAATCATGTAAAAGTCATAAATAAATATTCACTTTTTAATTCATAAACACAATTTTCACTATTTACATTAATACCAAAATACATTACATAAGTTTCAATTACATATGAGAAAATAAAAGTTAATTACAAAATACCCAAAATGAAACCTAGTGTCCTACCAATGCATTGATGTCGGTGAGGTGACACGGACATTATGCAGAGCTGCAGAAGGTCTCACCCAGTCTGTGGTCTACTGGGCTCTCGATCGGTCTCTCCAGAACCTACGCGTGGCAGAAGCAACGCGCTAAGCAATAATGCTTAGTGGTGCCAATAATAAAATAAAAAGAAATAACAGAAAATAAATATGCAATGAATGTATTGATGTCTCATTTCATACAAATTTTCGATAAGTATTTGTAGTCTTACTTATTTTGTACTTGTTATATTCATTATTTCATTAAATTTATCCACTTTCATTTTTGGTTGCCTAAGTAATCTATACCGACGATCGGATCGATCAATGGGTAACCGCATCGTATCAAGTACCTCGGTCCATCACACCATCGGTCACATATGTGTCTCCAGGCAAATGTACAGCCTAATAAGTCAATAACATTAGCACAAGGCCAAGTCTCAACACAATGTCGAATGGCTAAAAGCCATAAAATCACGTAATGGCATAATGCCATGTGCGATCGCTAATCGAACCCAATTGGCATGCCAACCTATCCAAACCAATCTTGCTAGGTGTACTAGGGCATGTTACACTTTTAAACTTTACAATTCTTGAAATTTAAGTTTATGTGTTACTATTTATTTCATTAGTCAACTAAAATGTTGACTTTTGCATAGACAATAGGTACATTGGTTCTAATACTCCCAACATACCACATTTTGCATTCTAAAATTGTTGGTATTGGTTGCCAATACCATTTCTAAGCTTAATGTTAGTTGTTCAAAATTTTCAAATTTCAAGCCTTGTGTTTACTATTCCATTGGTCATTTTTACAGTAGAAATTTGGCAAAATTGTCTTCATGAAAGTTGTTCCTTATTTTGTCTAGTTACATTTCCTTTTTTGAATCACTCCATTTGGAGTTTTGTAGCTCAAGTTATGGCCTAAACACCATAACTGGCCAGATTAGACAGAATCCAAAATTCTGGGCAAAACTGGTTCTGCCAGATTTGGTAACCTAAGTTTGGTTGGCAATTTGACTAGGTTATGGTCAGAATTTGGATTTGTGTTCTTCATGAAAGTTTTAGGTCTATGTCTCAGCTTTCTTCTGGTAAAATTTCAGGTCAATTGGACCTTTCTACACTGAGTTATGACCAAATGAATAAATACTGTTCATTTGGTCATTTTGCCCAGGCAGAATGCAAGTCACCCGGATTAGGACAATTTTTAGATTAACTTAGTTTGGTTTTCTGGGCAGGGTTTCTTCACCAAAGTTGTGCCATTATGTGTCTAGTTTCATGTCCAATTGTTATTGCACCAATTGAACTTCTACAACTCCATTTATTGCTGCCCAAACCTGCTGGACTCATGCTCAGTCCTGCAGGTCAGCCAAGACAGCTCACCCATACACAAATGCCAAGCCTCAACTCACTTCAATTCCTCATCATACACAGCCAAATGGTCACTAATTGACCATTTAAAGTTTCATTCACCAACACATGAATAAAATCCAAGTTTTGTGCCTCAAACCCTAACTCCAACAACTAAAATTTTTATACACATACAATCCATGAATTTCAACACCAAAATCATGTTCAATGGCAGCCATACACAAAATTTTTAGAAGAAATTGGCACTAACCTTGACTTAGGCACTTTCCAAGGCTTCAAAACTTCACTTTCTTCCTTTCTTTTTGCTATCCAAAGCTTGCTCTAGGTGTGAGGATGAGTTCTTGTGAAGGGAGGCTAGGGTTTTGAGGTAGTTTGATGGGTGAACCAAAGCTTGGAAAAGCTTTAATGGAGTTTTCCTTCCTCTCTCTCTCTCTCTCTCCACGTTTTTTGGCTGCCCAAAGGTTGAAGAAGCAACTGATTTTTCTTTCTTTTTTTCTGCCCATTAAGTCATTTTAAATAAGTTAATGCCATGTGTCAAAGTTTGATTGGGTGGGAGGATTTTTAATGACATCATAATGATGTCATAATTCTAATTCCTTTAATTTTCTTTCCTTTTCTTGTTTACTAAATTTCAATTTAATTTTTAGCAATATTTATTCACATATTATGTCATAATAATTATTTACTCAACTGACAAGTCGCCAAAAATCATCTCTCAAGACGAAATGACCAAAATGCCCTCCGTTTGGCTTAACGGACTAAAATTATCTGTACCGATTGAAAAATTTTTCTAAGCATTTTCTTGGAATTCTAATGGCATATAAACCTCAATGACCCTTCTATTGAGTCCCAAAAATTATTTTATGAATTTTCCTGTGTCTAGGGCTCTAGGTGCGAGAACCGTAACTTCCTACTAGGTTACCCATCGCTAGGGCACCTGCTCATTTAACTTGGTTGTATTTTATTTCTAAAATTTTTTATAAATTTTTCTTATTAATATTTGAGTTAATTATGGTTCCTCACTTTAGTTTAAATATTTTTCCGAGCGTTCTAACTGTGCGACCAATACCGATCATCTAATGAGAATGTACGGAGTTGCTATAGGGATGTTGTTACATCCCATGCCATTCTGTGACATAATAGCCTTTGGCTATGTTATTTGAATTATTACACTTGGGTTTTAACCCCGATAATTATTACAGCTTATTAACTGTTCTGTTGCACATCGGAAGACACAATGTGACCGATGGTGTGATGGTCTGAGGTACTTAGTACCCAGTGCCAGTTTACCTGTTTATCCAGTCCAGTTAATTAGTATGGGTTACTTAGGCAATGATAATAAATCTTACCAAATTTTAATCGAATAATAATGCAAATAATATCAGAAGTTAAGTCTACCAAAAATGTATACATTCTGCATATTCGTTTTATTTTATTTTATATTGTCACCACTAAGTAGAATTACTTAGCGCGTCGCTTTTGCCACACGCAGGTACTGGAGACCTAGCTAGTGAGCCCAGCAAACATCAGACTGGGTGAGCCTTCAGATTTGCATCCGTAGTCCCGAGTCACCTCACACCTGTAGTGCATATGGTAGGACATAGGATTTTGAGAGCATTTTGTATTTTGGCATTTTGTATTAGTTTGGATTGTAACTATAAACTTTTATAATTATGTATTAATGTAAATATATGAAATTTCATATTATTGAAATTTTCTGCATAATGTATGTTGATAAATGAAATGTTGAGAAATATTTATGAATATGCTTCAAGTGATGAAGTGAAAAGAAAAATTTCTGAAAATAGTGTTGTGATTTGAGATTGAGATTTTGAGATTGACTTGAATGTGTATAATGGAGTTTGGAGTTGGAAATTATATTGGAAGTGTTTTTAAATAGGTTCAAGAATTATTTTTCAATTTCAATTTACACACTCTGACTGGATTTTCTATAAAATTTTTGGAAAAATTCAGATTTACCAAAAATTGAAAATAAATGAATTAAAAAGGAATAGAAACATAAATTGGTGCTCAGACACCGAGTGACATAACTTGCTCGCCACACCGTAGACTGCAGGTGTCACACTGCCACATCGTAGACTGGTAAGGGGTGTCACATGAAAACTCTGTTAAATAATTTTTGGGAATCCAGGGAAGGATTATTGAGGTTTCGATGACAATAGATTATCAAGAAAACACAAGGAAAATTTAATTAATTCCAGACATGCATAATTTTAGCTCGTTAAGCTACACGAAGGGCATTTTGGTCATTTCACCTCCAGAGATGATTTTTAACCAACTTGTCCATTTAAGTAAGTGAGATTTATGACATAAAATGTGAATTTATATTGATGAAAAATTAATTAAAAATGATTAGAGAAGAGAGAAAAAGAAAATGAAATTAAAATCCCAAATTATGACATCATGCACATGTCACCATGATGCAATAAAATTTTCCAACCAATCACCATTCAACAAGCTTACATAAAACAATTGAAAGAGGATAAAAACAAATAAAAATCAGCTTCTTTGTCCCCATTTCCTCATTTGGCCTCCCTCCATCTCTCTCCTCCCTCCATTGTTGCTCTTCCTTCTACCTTGCATAACCTTTGATTCTCACCGTATTTCCCCTAATCACCTTTATTAAAATTTCATTTCTAACCTTGCTAAGGTGCCTAGAAGCAAAAAGAAGTAGAAAGGAAGGAGTTTTAACAAGTTGGGAAAACTCTAATTGAGGTTGGTGTCCATTTCTTCTTCTATCTCTTTAAATTCCTTGTTAGAACTATGAATTGAGTTAGGATTTGTGAAAATTGAACAAAAATAAACATGTTAGGGCACTCTCTAATTTTCGGCAGCCATAAACATAATTGGGTTTAATGGCTTTTAATGAAATTAAATTGGTGTAGAGATGCGTTTTGATGTAAATAGGTGAATTGAAATCCTAAATTGTATATGTGTGCAAGATTAGTGAAATTGGGAATTAGAGTTGGGCTAATTAGGGTTTTGCTCATGTGTTGTGGAATTAAGGTTCTAATGGTCAATTAGTGACCATTTGAGATGAATTGACCCTAATTTAGAATGAATTGTGGCATTAAGAATTGATTTGGTATCTGCCCTTGTTGTGCCAGAATTTCTGGACTTGAGTCCAAAGATGGTTAGGCTACAATAACTTGACTTATGTAGCTCCAATTGGTGCAAGGCCAATTGAAGGTGAAATGGCACATAATGCCACATTTTTATGAAGGGACCCTGACTAGAACACCAACTTAAGTTGACCTAAAAATTGCCTAAATCCGGATACCATAATTCTGGACCTGGAAAATTGACTAAATGAATAGTGTTTGTTCAATTGGCCATAACTTTGTGTAGAGAGGTCTAAATGACCTGATTTTTGAACACATGGAAAGCTAAGACAATTTAGAACAACTTTTATGAAGAATAGAAACCTAAATTCTGACCATAACCAATTCAAACTACTAGTCAAAATCAAGACACCAAAACTACCAGAACCAAATCCTGTCCAGAAATTCTGGACATGGATGAATTTGACCAGTTATGGTAAAAAGACCATAACTTGAGCTAAAAAACTCCAAATGGAGTGATTAAGAAAGGGAATTAAAGAAGACACATTAAGGAATAACTTTGATGTAGGAAGTTTAGCCAAAATCCCACTGTAGATTGGTTCAATAAAACAGTAAACATTAGCCATAAAATCTGAAAATTTAAAATAACTTTTAATGAACTTTGATTTGAGATTGGCCATTAATGCCAACAAGTCTAAAATCCAAAATGTGGGATTGTGGTGTAATTAGAACTAACATAACTATTATGTATAAAAAAGTCAACATTTATGCATGAATAGTAAGGTGAATAGTAACCACCAAACATTAAGTGCAAAGAATTAAACAATTAATTTTGTAATATGCCCTAGTATGCCTAGAATGATTGGTTTGGATAGGTTGGCATGCCAATAGGGTTCCGATAGCAGTACTTTATATGGCTTTGTCCCATTCCGTGATTTATGGCATTTTTTGCCCTTTTATCATATTATGGCCTATGGCCATTTTGCTATGCTTGACTCACTTGGCCTTGTGCCCGATGCTTGTTATGGCTTGTTAGCCATTCTGTTGCACACCTGGAGATAATTTGTGACTGATGGTGTGACGGCCCGAAGTACTTGGTACCCAAAGGTCGGTTACCCGCTTATCCAAAATTGTCAATTTGTATAGGTTACTTGGACAACTAAAATAAGTCTTAATAAAATATTATCAAATAATAAACATAAAAAGTACTGAATTTAATAATATTGTTAATGATTTTCAAAAATTCCAGTTTGCATAAAATATCAACATAATGCCTGCATATTCAGTTATGTAGTTTATTTTTATTTATTACTGGCACTACTAAGTCAGATTGCTTGTGCGTCGCTATTTGCCACGTAGAGACTGAGAACAGATAGAGATGGATTGGATGAGAGTGAGACTCGGGCGACGCTATGGAAAGGATAAGAAGAGAGTGAATGAAATGACCCAAACAACCACATGCCATTTTGAAAGAGCTAGGTTCTGTAAGAAGGTTGAGACGCGATTTGAGAGATGGGTTCTATAAACATATGAAGGAGCTGGGTTCTATAAACATATGAAGGAAGAGATGGCCTATTGGGATTAATTTTGATTATGGAGCAGATGACTTGAATGCCACTTTCTCTCTCTCTTTTAGAGAGAGTTAGAAGCGTTGGCGCCTACATTCTAGCGAAACGAATGAGATACAAGGGGTATTTTTGTCTTTTTAATTAACATTAACAGCAAATTATTTTGAAATTAGACGGAAAGACTCTAATTTTAATGAAAGCAAAAATTATAAATTAAACAGTTCAATTTTCAAAACTTAAAAATCAAATCATTATTATTCACAATAATAAAACTCAATGACTAAATAATAAATTTTCTTCATCATTACTATTTCTTCTGAAAATGTCCAGCAGAACATTTAAAAGAGATCAAAATCTAGAAGTGGAGATGCACACTCCTTTATCTATCCATGATTTTTTATTGTTTTAAAATGATTTATGCATGAAATTTGACCATTAAAGGAAACAAATGTTTTCCTCCTTATTCAACTACAGTGACTGCACACAAAGTTCTACCTGGAAAATAATAACCCAGGTCTTCCAGAAAAAAAAAAACTTTCTGATCGGCTTCATCATAAACCTGCACACCATTGCCCTGAAATATTCTGTAAGACAATCACTTAAGAACTGGGTGACGGCAATGCTGATTTAACCAATGTTTGAAGTCCAATCAGAGAAAAATTCAGTACTGGAAAATCATATTTTAAATTAGAAATTGTTATTTTTAAAAATGTACTAACAGCAAGAAAGATGCAAAACTCCTTGATATAAAGTATCACTGAAAAAGCAAAAATTTAACATATGTTTCCATCATATCAATGCGTGTCTTCCACCAACTAGAGCAGTACTTGCATTTGCACATTAATGTCTTTAGAAACCGAAGAATGCCAATAATAATCATCAATGATTATAAGAGTTTTGATTAGTAGTGGATCAACTGCATCACCTCATCAAGAAGTTGCACACTTGCTCCTACAATAACAATATTTCGACCACCTCCAGAAACAGCAGCCAACCAAGCACCTGAAATTGGATCTCTACTCAAGTAAACAAGCAATAATCTACGTATAAACAATGAATTTCCTCAATGCTCCCAACCGTATTCGAGCCTTCAGATTTGAGCACCCACTGTGTAGGTAAATCTTTCTCTTGCTTAATATCACCAGAATTCAAGATTGGCAATGATGGAATTGTCTAAATTTTCATAGCAGCTGAACAAAACTTGTATACTGTACTGCTGCTCTCCTTGAAACTAATACCTGGTAAAGGTGCTGCAACTTTGGCTGCTGCAGGTGGACCACCACTGCCTCAGTGAAACAACAAAAATTTGAAAATCTCACTCATCCATCCATCACATTTCTGTTAAAGAGAAGTACAAGGACAACTTTTCCTTTTTTTATTTTTTATTTCTTTATCTTGACAAAGTAAATTATTTGATAAGATGAAGTATGGTGCTATGTAAATCTCTATACAGAACCCAAAATTTGCGCCTTTTCATATGCATGGATGGGTTCACAAGTACAGATAATTAATTTTACTAGAATTCTATACACAAATCAGCTTCAATCTTCTTAAAAAATGGGCAATTGGAGCATTTCTCCAATCCTTCTCAAAAATTACTCTGATGTAGAAATTGGAAAGACTAAGAGAACCTAAACTCCCATCCATTCAATAATTTCTTGTAGAGGACACCTGTTTCTGCAAAGAACAGCAAAATATTGTTCTACCCTTGAGCAAATATTATGCCCAAATCAATGTTTGAATTACAGCCAAAAAAGACTATCTATATAAAATACATCAAAATCAAACCAGATTATGCATAAATCAATTTGGAAATACCTGAACTATTACCCACATAATTGTCTCTAAAATCAATTATCCAGTTCCCATGGAAAGTCCAATATTTGAGATGCCATTGAGTTAGCCACCTCCACTCATAGGACAGCAAAAGAGAGAATTTCTGTTTTGATGCCCAGCGTCAAACTCAAATTCCAACACTTAGTCTGGATCTAGATGCCTTGATGTGCATGATAAGGGAATCCCCAGCATCAGAGAAGCCTTTCCTACCAACCAACCTTACCTGAAAGTTGTGACATAACATTTCCATCCTCTTTCCATCATCATCTAACTCGCTTAGTTCAATGGCCTGCCTCCTGGAAATCAAACCATAAAGACACAGCAAGCAAGAATCCAATTTTGGTCCTTGGAATTTGACCCTTAATAATGAAAGGGATTCAAGATCATTAGACCTGGGATCAAACAGAATAGAGAAGCTCCCAAATATCAGATCAGGGGTGTCATATAATTTAGTTAAATCATCACTTTCCTCAATGTCATTGTTTAATTTGCTGGTCAGAGCCAAAGACCTCCTCTTGGCCACTCTCAATATGTTAGCAGCCTCTCTCATTCCACTTAGAAATGCTCCATGCATTGTTGCTGGATACTGTTTGTTTGTTGCCTCTCCCGCAAAGAAAACCCTTCCATCTCCAATGCTCTCAGCAAGAATATCATAATCATCTCCTGAAGATCCAACTGCAACATAAGAATAAGACCCATATGTGAAGCAATCTTTCCCCCAGCGGGTACAGACTGCCTGAACTGGATCTGGAACAACAATCCCTTTTGGATGGAAAATACCCCGCAATATTTCTAGGACCCTTTTAACAGACTCCACTGGAGACATTGTCTCAAACTTAACTGCAGCATCCCCAGCAACAAGAGCAATTAGAAGCGGACCCCCTGAAACAGAAGAATAACTATAAAACAGAAAGAATTCACCTCTCATGCTTGAATCTTCTGTCAAATGCCCGAATGTATCAATCTCTCCTCCCCAAAAATTATAGGGAAACAACAGTGCCACCTTATTTAACAGCCCATATCCCAATCTCTGAATTGCATCTTTCTTTCTTTGTGGAAGCTCAGGCACAAATTCAATAGTTCCCTTCTTAAGCACACCCAATGGCACTGTACAGAGCGCCATGTCACCACGAAACACCTGCCCACTTGCATAAACAATAACCCCATCAACTCCATACCTAATACTCTCTACAGTCCTTTCATAGAAAATGGGCAGATCCATAGCAAGTTCTTTAACAAAAGTATCATTACCTCCAGGAATAAAACAATGGTCACCTCCCATCTCATATGGATCATCCTGATCCCAATACGCCATAGACAAATTAGACATTAGAGAAGCATTTGCATATTCTAAATTTGCAAGATGCCAATTCAACAGCATTCTCTCCTGTGAATCCTCAGCTACCTTATAAGCATGCCTAAAAGCTTCAAGCGCGGTTCCTAAGTTAACATCAACAGATTTAACTTCCTCAATCATGGCCTGCCTAAGCTTACAAACTCTGTCTAACAATTTATTAAACGAAACCTCTACTCTAGAATCAATCTCTGAATCTACAGCCTTCCCATCAGGTAAATACAAAGGGCAAATATCTCTCACCTTATGAAGAGGTAAACCCAATTGCCTTGCAAGAACTCCTAGTGGGTTCCCATTGATTCCGGTAAGAACACTCCCACCCACATCGGCGGCAGCCACCACCCCATCGCCCTTCATCCTCCTTGTTTTCACACGACCACCTGGCCGTGCTCTACCTTCCAAGACGACCACTTTAAAACCCATAGCCACTAGCTGCCTGGCTGCAACTAGTCCAGCGAGACCTGCCCCTACAACCACCACATTGGCTCTCTCAGCCCGCTCATGCAACGCCCTTTGCGCCTCTTTAACAGCAGGCGCGAGCCGAAGTTGATGTAGCCATGTTCTAGTAGAAAATTATAAGCAGAGTCGACCAGGTTCTTGTACTCAGCCCGGATTGACTCAAGAGCGTGGTCGCGAGTAAGCCAAATCGACACATTTGATCTCCACCGAGAAAGAATGTGGTTCCTCACAACAATATAGTTATCTTGCTCGGTGCCGCCAATTGTCGACACCACATTTGCTTCGATTTCTTCTTCGGTGAGCGAATCGACGGGAAAACCTACGGAGATTGCAATGAGTGCTTCGACGTTGAGTTCTTCGGACAGGCCTCCGGCTATCCTCTGCCGGCGAAACGACGGGTTTCCGTTGATTTCGGTGAAGAACCGCTTTCTACGGCGTCGTCGTTTTGGTGGTGGAGCGGGGTCTGTAGAATTGGGGTTTTGGGGCTGTTCTTCGAGGGTGGCTTCGGGATTGGGTCGGAGGAATCGTCTTGAGAGTCTGAAACGGGAGCGTCGAGTGTCGTATTGGGTGGTGGAGACTGGGTTTCGGATGAGTGTGGGAGGTGGTTTTCAGAAGAATTTTGGGGATCGTTAATGTGGTTTTGGGGTTGGATTGGAGAGAGAGTGAGGTCGGTTTCCGGTGAGGAGTCGTCGGAGACAACGTCGTTACGGTTGTCTGAGGGGTCTCGAGGAAGCTCCGGCTCTTCTGTGGTTTCCATTTGGGTTTATGACTAGGTTTCGGTTAGTTCGGAAACAGGCAACCCAGAGAGGTAGAGAACGTCTAAGCTGGGCTTATAGAAATGGCCCTATTTTTAGGGGGTTTGTTATTTACAAATTATTTTAAGAAATAAATGAAAGTACATAAAAAATATTTATATTTATTTATTGACTTTTTAGCATTTATTTTTATTTTAAAAATTGAAATGTAAATATTTTAAAAATTTTTATATTTTTTTAATAATGTAAAATTAATTAAATTATTTTTTATTCCATTTCACACTTATCATTTCATCATTTTATAACTCCCTTATAATATCCCAAAAGAAAAGAGAGTATTGTTTTTTTTTGTTACACTTGAGTTTGTAACATGATTTATGCAATTAATCAAATAGAAAACCACCTGATTTACACATTGGCCTATCATAATTTCCTTTCTCTATGTGTGGCTAAAACAAACTTTCCATTCCAAATATTATTAGATACTTATTCTCTTATCCTCTTATTTAAAATGTAAAATTTTATAAGAATTTAATTTAATTAATTTTTCTTTAATTAATTTTATATTCTCATACTTAAAATGAAAAGAATTTTATAGTTAAAACATACAAAATTTAATTTTTAATTAATATTTTCTAATATTTTTAAAAAATATTTTTCTCAACCGTCTAAACATATCCTATAGAGAGCATGAAAGAGATTTCTGAATTAAAAGTTATGTGACTCATTGGCTTAAACAATGGAACTTGAACATGAACTCGAGTTTGTGAGCGGTTCCCATAACTTAGAAAATCACCATCACTTCTTTATGAAACAGTGTGTATGTACAATTTGCTGAACACCAAAAGCAACCAAACCCATTACTTTAGCCAACATAATGAAGCAGAGAAAAGCAAGAAAGCTAAGAAGTTTCATCTCCTACTTGAGTCTAAAATATACAAAGTTACAACTTCAAGACACCCACAAACAAAGTCACAAAAAAAAAAAAAACCATATAAATATAGGTATAATATAATTTTATGCCACATACTAGTCGAACATTGCTATATTAATTTGATTGATCATCTCTTCATCATCATTCTCAAACTCTCCTTACAAGAGCAATTATTCAAGTTCATCCACCTCATCATAGTCATACATGTGTAAACTGTCTGAGTTATCCCACTAGTCAATCCCCAGCTCCTCTGCATGGATTGCCATATGCAAGAATGGTCTATTCCTAGCTAATGCATCTACAATATCCCTATTTACATTTCCTGTCACTCCCAACCATCTCAACCTTAGAAAATAGGGTATTCTTCAACCAATGGAATGCAAGTTGTGTAATTCCACCATAGTTGTAAATATCCAACAAGCGCAAGCTACTCCCATGTCCATGGTCCACATCAACTCGCATCAAGGCTAATGCCATTATTGAAATATCACTTATAAGTGGACATTGTCGCATTCTAAGTGCTGATATTGGTACTCCACTTTTTGCAAGGTAGAGAACTCCATTATCAGAGAGATTAGGGAGATTTGATATATCCAATTCTTGCAATTCTAGTTTAGAAGAACCTTTAAATATAACAGAATGCATTTATCTGCAAGTCTCTTGCAGCCTTTGACAGATAATGAAACTAATGAACCTATGACTCTGCCTTTCAAGTATGACAATCCTGAATCACATATATCAGATCCATCTAGAAGTAAACTCTTTAACTCAGAAAGAGTGCTGATAGCTCTGACGACTTCATCCCCAAGGCTTTTGCAATATCTCAAGTCAAGAACTTTAAGGTGTGTGTTTGATACCAAATTTTCAATTGCATGGTTAGTTAAAAGGTTACACCATCTCAAGCTACGCATGAGTCAAACAAAGTGATGTTGTAGATATATCATGGAAAACCAAATCAGTTAAATGGATCCCATGAGACACCCTAAGCCTGTATAAGTGGGACCATGAATGTAATATTGTTTTGAACCCTATATCTGTAACATGACAAAAAGCCATTGAGACATATACTTTCTATGTTTGCACACTTGCCATTAAGAGGATGCTAAGATCATTAACTCATTTAAAATATGTAACTATGAACTCCTGGCTTCAAAATAATGAGAGATGTTTCTGTTTCCCATACTGATTGAGCTGTTAAAGGCCAGAATTTGTAAGATCAAATGTAATTCTTGGTTCAATGAGGGGTGTGTCTCGAAGATCCAAATGGGTTAAAGACATGAGACCTTTGGATATTGTGCCCACCATAGTGTCAGTAATATAGTCTCTAAAGCTTTAATTTTTGAATACTAGGCAAAATGGATGGTCGAATGTGGTTCATTGATTGATGGGGTCCCACTCTTGGGCTTAGTAGTTCAGTTACCATTACTGAAGAAACATAGCCAATCTTAAGGGAAGTGAGTTTTTCTGAAGCCAAAGCCCATGCTCGAGCAAAATTATGGTGCAAAAATAACAAGACATCAAACATCAAAATCAATCCTTACCAGAAGAAAAAAGGGGTATTAGAGGGAAAATATTAAATGATTCTAAGATGGTTATGAACTAATTAAGTTAAAAGATTCAAAACATTTACAAAGTATCACAAATAGATATCCCATAGATGAGCCATTTATATGCTAATAATCTCTAGCGAATGGAATGTAATAAGATGGAATGATACGCATGAAAATATAGCCTACCATTAAATTATTACACCATATGGCCAAAAGGGATACTGACCAAGTCATTTCTCTTATCATTTTCATTTGCCAAGGTTCATGAATAGTGACACAAGCTTTAGGAGTTGTTTCCTAAATCCTCCATGTAACACCCCTATTTGTATAGCACGCACAGTAGATTTCACTGCTTAGAATCGAGTGCAGACAATTAAGGAGATTAGAACCACACTTAAGACAACTAGAGAAGCCATAAACACAAATAATTAGTAATGTCCAATTAGTTAAGTATAAACAAGAAAAATAGAACATAAGAAGTTAAGCAGAGAGTCACGTGATGGGTGACCTTCTAGAACGATCTGAAGTCGTTTTAAACTCAAATTTCGAACCGTAAAATGTGACGCCACGGTCCTTAGGACCCTTATAAACACAGTGAAAAAGAGAAAATCACGAAAAATAACTGTTAAGCCAGTCAAATAATTAGGTCAGGGAGCCGGAAGAAATATGGAATTAATTGCAAACCGGGATGAACCGGCGAGGGGCAATTTGGTCAATTGACCCCGAGAGCTGACTCCTGACCTAACTGTCAAATAAAATTGGAGAAAAGAAAATTTCAGAATCGAGAATTAAATTAAAGAAAAAAAAAGAAGAGAAAATGAAAAAGTTAAAAAGGTGTAGGAAGATGACATTATGCATGATATCATGCATGATGCCATAAGTCATATAATTAATAAATTAATTAAATAGATTTTTGAGTCTTCCATAAGGATAAAAACAAAAGAAAAAAAAAAAAAAAAAAAGAGTAAAAAGCCTCATCTTCCTCACCATTTACGTTTCTCTCTCCCTCACCATTGTAAACCTCCATTAAAGCTTGCTTCAAGCTTTGAAACCACCATTAAACCCCAAATCCTCCCATACTTGCTTCACAAAAACTTGATTTAATCACTTGAGAGGAAGATTGTTCATCAAAGAATTGAAGAAAATTGAGAGGAAGTGAAAGTTCAAAGACACCTAACAAGGTAAGTAATGCAAACATCAAGTTTTTAGTTTAATTAGTGTATGTATAGCATCAAGAGCATAGAAATAAACTTAAAAAAAAAAAAAAATATATGTATGAGGGACTAAACTAAAATTCATCCAGCAGGGAGGGGAGAGTGATTTGCATGAGTTTGATTGAGTTAAACATGTTAAGATGCTTGAATGAGTTGAAAGATTGTGTTTATATGCTTTGAATTAGTTAATTGCAATGGATTAGAGTGGTTAGGGTTTGAGACCTAGGGTTTTGAGGCAAAAATTTGGAGAAATTTGTAAATGGTGTCTTTGACCTAATGTGAAGTGAAAAATGGTCATTTGTGACCAAATGAGGTGTGTTAGAAGTGTTGGAATTAAAAGCCAATTCGGATTAGATAAGGTCATGTCTTTGTGACATGACCAAAATTTCCTTTGAGGATCAAAATGAAATTTTACAAGTCCAATGGATATGGGACTAATTGGAGATGAAAATAGGCACTAAATGACACAATTTTCATTTAGGAATCATGCCCAAAAGTGACTAAAACCTAGTGAACAAATTGATCAAAGTTGAAAAATTACAGTCACTTTGCAAGTGACCAAATGAACAATGTTTGTTCATTTGGTCATAACTCGAAACTAGGAAGGTCTAAATGACCTGAAATTTTACCAGTGGTTAGAAGAGATATAGACCTAAAACTTTCATGAAGAACCAACCCAAATTATGCCATTAACCCAATCAAATTCTTGAGCCAAGTTAGGTCACCGAATGCAGATCGCAGATTTGCCATTTGAACAGTAAAGTTTCAATGGCTATAACTCTCTCTAGAAAACTCCGATTTAGGCAATTCTTGAACCGATGGAAACCTAAGACATGGTAGAATATTTCATATGAAGAAAATTAGACTAAATTATGAACTTAACTTGATCAAATTACTGAATGAAGTTGAATCAACAAATCTACGAACCAAATTCTGCGGCATGAGCGATAAATGTAATTTGCTTATAACTTGAGCTACAAAACTCCAATTGGGGTGATTCAAAAAGGAGAATAAACTTAAGACAATAAGGAACATTTTCTATGAAGAAAGTTTTGCCAAATTCTAACAGTAAACTGATCAATGAAACAGTACAATTAAGGACACTAAAACTAAAAATTGGCAATTTTGCCTAAAAGACCTAAGTTTTGAGAAAATGACCAAAACCAACAAGTTTAGTGACCAAAATGTGGTATGTGGGTGAAGTTGGAGTTCCCATACCTATTAAGCCTTAGAAAGTCAACTATTTGACTTGAATAGTGTAGTGAATATTAACTCGAAACACAAAAATTTTGAGAACATCGAATTTAACACGTTAGAGCTAGGTAAAAGTGAAGCTAAATTTATTTTAGGTTTATGTTAAGTTCTAGTACTGAAACATTGTAAAATTGTGTGTTTCAGTTGGAAAGGATACTGGGAAAGAACCCGAGGAACCGAGTCGAGGCCAAGAGGCGACTCGCTTGAGGTTTGTGCACAACGTATAACTTTTGTAAATTATTTCTGCATATTGTTTTGAATAATTTGAATCAGTGAATTATGACAATTTTTATGATGTTTTGATTTAAATTGTGGAAAGTTAGTTGTGTATATTTGAAATGACAATGTTTAGCAAATTGTTAAGATAAGTTTTGAAACCACAGTGTCATGACCATATATTTGAACACCTCACTAGCATGACTAGTGCGGGTAATTAGTTTCGAATTTTGATTCCTTCTCTGGAGAAGTGTTGAGGTGTGCCAGTAGAAGAGGATGTGAATGGATATCCATATATTTGAGCTAGCTAGCCTTGTGATATGATTTCTCTTTAGCCTCTGGCTATTGAGATTCTATTTGTTTCGAATGGCATGATCTAACTGTGGGTTTTATGAAATGTGTTTTGATACTTTGAAATGAACTTGGTTTTCATTTAAAATCTCATAATGCATGATTTGTACTTAATTCTCATGTTCAGCCAAATTTTTGAATAAATGTGATTTAAGTTTTGCATAAAGATTATTTTAGTATGTTGTGCACCAGTCCTAGTCCTTAGCGATAGCTTCTATTCTTTATGTGAGATCTGAGACTAGAGGAGAGCAGAGGCTTTGAGGTATGAGGAGCTATCAGCTTGAAGTCACCGGGTATAATTTATACCCTAATTGTAAATATTTCTTTTGATGTATGCATTGCATATAAATGTATGGACATGTAAATGGGTCTTGAGCAACTTGTACAAAGTTTGTATGAAGTTTATAATAAAAATTTAGTTTAAACTTCCTTTGATGTAAATTTTGTAATGATGTATATATAAATTGTTTTGTCTCTAATGAAATATGAATGAAACTATTTTATTTAATTTGAATGAAATGGATTGCTAGTATTTTGATGATTATTGGATAGTGGATTTGAAATTTGAAAGTTGATAAATGTGTTGAGAAATTGATTGAGATTGAGAATTGAAGCAGTTGTTGAGAAAAATTTTTAGAAGTTCTTTTTACAGGTATTGAAAAACTGTTTTCTCAAAATCTGAGGGAACTTTGTCAAAATTTTTATAAAATTTGTAAAAATAAAATAGGCCAAAAATATTAACTAGTTTTAATTTTAACTAAATGTTTTAAATACTTATTAGAAAATGCTCACCACTTATCAAAAATAAGAAAATTGTTTTAAAATCCCTTGTAGGGTACTTAAGGAGTTATCAGTAGGTGAAGTTCGGTAGTTCATTAGGTATTCTACGGAATCATGTTATGCCTTACAGAGGGGTAAGGTGTGACACTCCACAATACATTTCTTTTCTTTTTAATTTATAATTCTAAGGTAATTTTCAAAAATAAAAGATTAAAAATAAAACATTAATTTTTATTCACTCATTAGGCTAATTTGGCCATAAAATAATAGTTTTGGACTAAGTTCACCAATAAAAGTTTTTGTGTATAATTGGACACTGGCCAATAATTCAAGCACCAAATTGTCCTTCATTCCATTTTAATTAATGTTGTCAAAATTATCTGACATTGAAAGGCAGATATTCATTTGCATTAAATTCAAACATGTATGTGACACTCTTTACCCTTCTATAGTGTAGCCGAGCAAGATATGCCACACAGTGTGCCAGAACACCATATCTTATTTCATTACAATTTACCCTTTCATAATTCATTTATTTATTAGTCACTAAGTGTAAATTCTTACCATTTTTATTATTTATTTACAATTTTGATCAATTTAAATTTTTTGTAAATTTTATAGAAAATTCGACAGAGTACCGGCTGTAAATTGGAAAGACAGTTCTTCTGAACCTGTTAAAAACACTCCTAATATGGTTTTCAAATCCACAACTCCAATATATATATCACTCAATCTCCAAATTTCAACACAAATTCCAAAATTTGTTCATCTCACATTTCAAATCAATTTCATGAATAACTCCTCAAATTTTATTAATCAACAAAATTTACAGATAATTATAGTAACATATAATTACATATATTTACATCATCATATAATTACATGAGTTTGTAATTACATACAAGAACATAAAACTAGTAAAAAATGCAAAGTAAACAATACAACCCAAAAACCTAACGTCCTACTAAGAGCACTGCAGATAAGAGGTGACTCTGGACTCTGGGCAGATCTAACTAATCACCCGGTCTGAGGTCTGCTGGGCTCCCCAGTGGTGTCTCCAGTACCTACGCATGGCAAAAGCGATGAGCTAAGCAATACTGCTTAGTGGTGCCAATATAAAATAAAATAGCTAAAATAAAATGGATGTGCAGAAGATATGCTAATATTTTATGCAAACTGAGTTTCTGGCAATTATTTGTAGTGTTATTAATCTGGCACTTTTTAGGTTAATTATTTGATTAAAATTTGTCAAGATTTATTTCAATTGCCTAAGTAACCTATGCTAGTCGACCAGACTGGATAAACGGGTAAACTGACACTGGGTACCAAGTACCTCGGGCCATCACACCATCAGTCACAAAGTGTCTCCTGGTGTGCAACAGAACAGCTAATAAGCTGTAATAATTATAAGGCACAAGGCCAAGTATGGTAAATACAATCAAAATAGCCAAAGCATATTATATCACAGAATGACACGAAAGGCCATAAAGCATAGAATGGCGTGAAGCCATATGCAGTATTGCTAACAGAACCCTATCGGCATGCTAACCTATCTAACCCAATCTTTCTAGGCATACTAGGGCATTTTATACAGTAAATTATGTAATTACTTATATTTGTAGTATAGAGGTTACTATTCATTTAACTATTTCCACTCAAAGATTGAATTTTTAATTTATAATAGACTTGTTGAGCCTAAGTTCACCATGATACCACATTTTACATTTTATTTTTATTGGCATTGATTGCCAAACTCAATTCCTAACCTTCTAGGTTTTTTTTTAAATTTTCAGAATTTGAGGTCTATGTTTACTGTTCCATTGGACCTTACTACAATGAAATTTTGATAAAACTTCCTTCATAAAAGTTGTTCCTTATTACTCTTCTTTAATTTTCTTTTTGAATAATTCAATTTGGAGTTTTCTAGTTCAAGTTATGCTAATTTTTTTAGGACTGGTTGGATTGGTATCTACCCAGAATTTCTGGGCAGAAATGGTTATGGCAGTTTTGATACCCTGAATTTGGTTAGTAATTCAGATAGTTTATGATCAGAATTTGGTTTGGTGTCCTTCATGAAAGTTGTTCAAAATTGTCTAAGCTTTTTATTGATATAAAATTCAGGTCAATTGAACATTTCTACACTGAGTTATGATCATTTGAACAAACACTGTTCATTTGGTCATTTTCCAGGGATAGCTTGTGTGTCACTCAGATTGAGTCAATTTTTAGATCAACTTATGTTGGTTTTCTCTGCAGGGTTTCTTTATAAAAAATGTGACATTATGTGTCAATTTTCACTTCCAATTAGCCTTATACCAATTGAAGTTACCCAAGTCTAGTTAGGGCTGTCCAAACACACTAGACTTCAAGAGTCCAGAATTCACCACACAAGGCAGCCTAACCATTTCATTATCAAATGCCTCAATTCACTTTATAGGATGTTCAAACCTTACCAAATGGTCACTAATTGACCATTAAAATGTTCATACACCATTTTATGAGCAAAACTCTAATTTTGCTCAAACCCTAATTTGTTAAAATTACAAATCTCATGCAAGTTCATTCAATTTCAATTCTATTCATATATACACTTTAAGTAACATAAATATACAAGTTTAATTTAATCAAATTCTTCAAAACCTTAACCCTCTCTAAAGGACCGAAATTTCCACTTCCTCCTTAAGCATAGATTCCTTTCCTTTTAGATAAAATTTCAACTTCCATCAACTCACTTGCAAGATTCAAATAACAATTTTAAGGTTTCATGGCACATACCTCTCTTATGAAAATTCCCAAGCTCCCACAACTTCAATTTCTCTTTTTCTTCTTGCTCCCAAAGTGCTGAGCAAGGTTGAAGGATAAATTTTTGTGTTTTGAAGGTAGGAAATTATGGTGGAAATTGGAGAGAATTAAGCTTGAGAAGAAGAAATGGAGGAGCTCTCTATACCCATGGTGGTTCGGCCTAAACACCCAAGGAAGAAGATGAAACTCAATTTTGTTTTATTTATTTTCTTATTATCTTTTTATATATGTTTGTCTTATTTTTATTGGTTAGTAATTTTAATTGCATCATTATGAGGTCATTATTTGACTTTTGTTTCCATTTATTTTATTTACTTTTCTTTTCTTTACTACTCATTTTTAATTTCATTTTTAGTAATATTTATTCATATTTTATGTCATATAATTTGTTTACTTAATTGGATAAGTTAGTAAAAAATCATCTCTGAAGACGAAATGACCAAAATGCTCTCCGTTTGGCGTAACGAGCTAAAATTGTGTGTACCGATTGATTTAATTTTTCTTGTATTTTCTTAGCATTTTATTATTATCGAAACCCCAATAATCCTTTCCTGAAATCCCAAAAATTATTTCATGGAGTTTCCCCCAGGTCTAGGGTTGCTAACGGCCTTCACTGTCACTTCCCGTTAGGGTCACTCATTGCTGGGGCTACTGCTCATTTTACCTTAGTGCATTTCATTTCTAAAAATTTTCCTTAATTTTTCTTATTATTATTTGATTTATTTATAACTCCTCACTCTAGTCTAATTATAATTCCAGATATTTTAACTACCCGGACCAACATTGGTCACCGAAATAGTAGAACGTACGGACTAGCTAAAGTGAGGATGTTACAATGTATATAACTAATACAATTTGAAACACATGTTTGGCACTTGCACTACAAGAAATTAAAAAAATAGCTACAAAAATTACCGACCAAATATATTGAAATTTCGTAGGTAATCAGTGATTACCGACAAATTACCGACGAAATTTTTTCGTCCACAAATACTAGCGTAGGTAATTTTTACCGACGAAAAAAATGTTGTCGCTAAATTTACCGACAAATTATTTAGTAGGTAAATTTAAATTTTTTTGTAGGTAATTTCGTAGGAGATTTTGCTCTTATAAATTACTGACAATTTACCGACAAAATTTTTCGTTGGTAATTACCGACGAAAACAAATTTTCGTAGATAATTTTTATTTAATATTTTTTAATTTAATCATTAATTTTTAATTTAATTTAATTTTTATTTTTTTTTAATTTAAATTAACTTTTAAATTTAATTTAATTTAAAATGTAATTTAAATTTAAATTTAATTTAATTTAATTTAATTTAAAATTTTCAAATTAATTTTTTAATTTTTTAATTTTTAAATTAAATATTAATTATTAATTATTTTAATTTATAATTTTTTAAGATTTAATTGACTTGAAAAAAATTACTAGTGGAGCCCAACATAGACCCCATATATGTGACTATGCCATAATTGCTCTATGTTGGAGGGTAGTTCTCCTTTTATAGACAAACTCACTACCCTCAAATCTATTCTCAAACGATGTGGGAATTTCACATTTTTTGTGATTTACCGACGAATTACCGACTAAATATATTTCGTAGGTATTTTTTTAAAATTTTATTTTCAATTTCTCCTTAATATTACCTACGAAAATTGTTTCGTTGGTAATTACCGACGAAAACAATTCGTAGCTAAAATTTTTTAAGTTTTTTAGAATTTTTTCCCTATTTTCTCCTTAATATTACCTATGAAAAGTATTTCGTTGGTAATTACCGACTAAATATTTCGTAGGTAAAATTTTTTTTGTTTTTTAGAATTTTTTTTCTCTATTTTCTCCTAAATATTACCTACGAAAAGTTTTTCATTGGTAATTACCGACTAAAATTTTTTCGTAGGTAAAATTTTTTTAGTTTTTTAGAATTTTTTCCCTATTTTCTCCTTAATATTACCTACGAAAAGTATTTCGTTGGTAATTACCGACTAAATACCTTTCGTAGGTAAAATTTTTTTAGTTTTTTAGAATTTTTTTTCTCTATTTTCTCCTAAATATTACCTACGAAAAGCTTTTCGTTGGTAATTACCGACTAAAATTTTTTCGTAGGTAAATTTTTTTTTCTATTTTCTCCTTAATATTACCTACGAAAAGCTTTTTGTTGGTAATTACCGACGAAAAAAATTTTCTTCTCTATTTTGTCTTAATATTACCTACGAAAATTTTTTCATTGGTAATTACCGACGACAAATTTTTCGTAGGTATTTTTTTAAAAAAATTTATTTTCTATTTTCTCCTTAATATTACCTACGAAAGCGTTTGGTAATTATGCAAAAAAAATTCGTAGCTAAAATTTTTCAAGCTTTTTAGATTTTTTCTTCTATTTTCTCCTTAATATTACTCTAAAAGCATTTCGTTCGTAATTACTAAAGAAAAAAATTAGTAGGTAAAATTTGTTAGCTTTTTAAAAATTTTCTTCTCTATTTTTTTCTTAATATTACCTACGAAAAACTTTTCATTGGTAATTACCGACAAAAAATTTTTCGTAGGTATTTTTTTAAAAATTTTATTTTCTATTTTTTTTTCTTACTATTACCTACGAAAAGCATTTCGTTGGTAATTACCGACGAAACATTTGGTCGTTATTTTTATTATTTGGTCGCTACTTTTGCCGCTAATGTTAGGCACCACTTTTACCTACGAAATTACATCGTCGGTAAACTTTTAGTCGGTAATTAGTCGGTAATTTAGTCGGTAAAAATTAATTTAAATTTTATTTCTCTTTTCATCGGTAAAGCGTTGGTAATTCGTCGGTAAATTACCCACGAAATTTTGTAGTCGGTAATTTTTGTAGTTATTTTTAACTTTTCTTGTAGTGTTGGTAATTTGCAATAACTCAAGAAATACTCAAATATGGGGTGGAATTGTCTTCAAAGGCATATTTCATTTCAACAAATTAATATTCTTGCGTCCTTCTCTTTTTTTAAAAAAAAAAAAAAAAATCTTTTTGAGGTATCAATATCACACAATTTATGTTTCTCATAATTGTTTATAAGTGTTGGGTGCATATCCACTCCACAATTCACATCCAACATGGATATCCTCAATTTATTCATAATGCTTCCCTATATGTGGAAAATCATACCTAAGTACCCATGTTACTTGTACTTGGTCAATAATCAACCCCAAATTGCTGTTCTCAATTCTAATATAATAACAGTATGAATAAGCAACACTATTTAAAGTGCAAAAAGTCAACTTGATCCTAAAAACTTATAATTTTACTATTAAAAATGCAATCATGACAAACATACAAATGTATTTCCACGAGTGATTCCTAGATTTACCTTTGCCAATATATGGTCCATTGTTCACTTGCACTCAATCTTAAGGAGCATATCAAGTTTTCAGATTTTGCTATCGTCTCTTGGGGCATATATACTTCCTCTTTTGGTACAATGTAAGAAAAGAATCAATATAGTTTCAAAGGCCTAGTACAATTCCGGTTGTATCAAGGCCTTTGATGGTACAACTCTAATATACAATAGTGTTGATATCATATCAATAAAAACCACCTTTTTTTTTGGGGGCTAGGGGGGAATTGATGGCAATAAGTTAGAAAGTTACTAAACTTTAGGAACACAAAGTTTTCTGATTTTGCAATGCAGGTATAGCTCCTCTTTTGATACAACCTAAGAATGCCATTGACAGAGTTTGAAAGGCCTAGCAACTCTGGCTGTATCAAGTCCTTTGATGATGTAACTCCATTATAACCAATGGAATGATATCATTGCAGAATAAATCAATTTTCTTTTCTTTTAGAAAATTGATTTATTCACTTGCTGAATTATAATAGATGGGCCCAAAATTAAGTGATCCTATATTAAATGTCTAGAAAATGTTAAGAGTTTGTTTGATATTGCTATTATAACTATTATTTGAAAGTGTAATTATAAGATAATTAAAAATTACTTTAAAGTATACTTGACATGATTTGATTATAAGAAATCAGAAAAACTAAAGAATTATTTCATATTACTTTAAAAATAGCAGATTCAACCACGTGTCATGCACATAAAAAAGCAAGCAAGCATGACACCAAAAAAGAAACTTATTAGTTCAACTCCAATAAATTTGGTAAGATGTAATTGAATTTAACCTTATGTAATCATATGAAACTTTAGTTCATTGTTATATTGAATTTTGGTTTCATCAGATTTAATTATATCCCACTAAACATGCATTTAATCCTTATTAACTATTACTGCAATTACTGTCGACACCATATTTTGGCCGATCCCCAGAATCAATAAACTTCGAAACCGATCCCTAGCACTAAGTCTCTCCTTGCCATCTAATCACGCCCGATCTCTCTTCACAGAGAGTTGAGTCAATGTTAAGCTCTCGTGTCCGTTAAAGCCTTACCGGTCTCTCAAATCATTCACCGATCTCTCAAGCCAATTGTCAAATATCCTGACCAGTTAACTATATTCCCGATCTCTCTTGTCAGACGAAATTGAATTAACACCAGAACCTTGCTGCCAATATTTATAATCGACCTCTCTTTTAAAAGTTTAGAAATAACAAGCCAAGGTTCTAATCCGCTTAATGAAGATCCCGATCTTAGATGTTCAAGCCAAAATTTTCAATTAAGTTCCATTTAGCAATCTCATGCATGTTGTATTTTCCGATCTCTCACACTTAGGATAATAATAGTTTTCATTGTTTCAATATACTGCATAATCAAGTGTTTAGAAATTTTCCAATCACAACCATTCATCGAACAAAAAGGCATTCTATTTCATTTCATTGCAAAATTTGTACAAGTTATTCGGCTGGGGGATCACCCCCAGCCTGATCTACATTTTGCTCATCCTCTCCTTCCTCTTCACTATCCTCACCCTCGCCCCCGGGAGCTAGGTCTGCCATCCAAGAGAAGTCCTCTTCTAGGTAACGCTCGAGTTCGCCAAGAGGTCCTTGTGAGCATTCACATAGGCACCACTATCCCTATCACCATTTCTTCGCCTTTCGCCTTAAGCTCCTCGATAAGTTGGGCGACTGAGAAGCTTCATGGCCCGAGCGCCGACTTCCCGAGAGCACGATCCCTTTCACGTAACATGATTCTGCTCGCCACTGCCTTCATAGAACTTCGCCCGCCCCTCAACTTGAGATATGTAATCTTGAGCGGATGCGAGTTGGGATCGAAGGGAAGCCATTTCCTGATTCTTCTTCTCGATCTCCTTGCCCAGGCGATGAGCCTTTTCCCGAACTATGGTCTGGTTCACCAGGCACTCCACGTTCAGGCTCATGGAGCGAGTCAAGATATCGCCAAGGCTGTCCGGGATAGCCTTTCCCGATCCTCCCAAGGCGTATGGAAGACCCCAAGACTTTGGCAAAACCGGGGTTCTCCCGAACAGTCCGGTTATTCTTCAGGGACTCCATCAACGTTTGAGCGCCACGAGAAGAGGATTTCACAGAAGATTGAGAAGGACCCCTTTCTGTGCTTGGAGCAACTGGAGGGGGTGGAGCCGGCTCTTCCTGTTGAGGAGGAGATCGGACAGCTTCGTTGATCGCGACCAAGGTCGGACGGGCCTCCTTGCGCCTCCCCCGGTTCATGGCCGGAGTTCAAGCTTTTCCGAACGCTTCATCTCCTTTACTTTCCGAGATCTCTTTCTTTCTTCCGCTTCCTAGAACCTCATCACCCGCCATACCGCACAAAGAAGAGGTCATGAGATCGCTAAGGTCCCGAGATCCGAGATGTAGAAAATACCAAAGGCCGAGGTCGAGAGCTAAGTTCGCGATCTTGGCCGGTGAGCACCAGATGTTCCAATGGTGCACTGGCCACCGCATCTAAACAGAATACTTTTGAGTGGCAGCCGATTCTTCGATCCATCACTATTAAGCTTTCCTCCCGGTTCAGTTAATGCGCTCGAAGCAGGGCCTCGTGCCACCACCACGGAAGTCCTCAAAGCAGTCGGATTTTTGCTCCTCGTAATGAAGAAGCTGCTCTTCCAATTTTTAAGGGAGGAGGGCAGATCGTGAAGAGCCCGCAATGAGGCTTCGCCGAAAGAACCAAAGGCTCGCCGCCCTTTCGCGAAGTTAGCCTGCGCAGTTCGGCGAACACCTTAGCCGTAGGTCCGATTCCCTTAGCTCAAGATGCACTTTAAGGCTACTAAGATCCGCCACGAGTTAGGATGAACTTGAGCAATGCACACCGGTGAAGTTTTAGGACCTCCTTGAAGAAGTCATCCAGAGGGAACCAAGACCGCCTTTAAATGTTCCTCGATACCATAACCGTGTCATTCTCTTCAAAGAAGTGATCGCCTTGATCGCCGTGGCACCGATAAGTTCGCATTTAATCGTGAGAATATTGTACTCGCTAAACGATTGTAGATCGGACTCTTGTAAGATCGATGGCAGCTCGCCCATAGGGAGATTCTCCTCCTCAAGAAGGTACGTGCCTTGATGGTCCGATCCGCCCGAGCCGAACAGAGGCCCTAGGAGGTTCTGCATGGCGCTTGGCCCGACCACTTCTTCTTCGCCGACGCACCACGAGAACTGAATGGAAGGAGGACTCGCCGCCTTTGACCTTCTGCACCGCCATTTTCAAAAGAAATAAAGAACTTAAACTAAAAAGAAGATCAAAGCCCTTACCGAGTCCGATCGGCGCTAAGAACTTGAGAAAACGAGAACTTCAAGTTGTGAGCAGGGATCAAATGGAATGAGAGAACAACCGCTAACCCCCACCCCTATTTATACTAGTCCGAGCATTTAATGCTCACGAGGTTCTAGGCAACGATCGATTGGTGGACTCGCCACTGCTCGACACTTCTCTCAAATATTCGAACATTCCAAGGAGATCTGCTAAATGGAGATCGCATAATAAGTTGAATATTTTGAATGAAGGATTAGTTAAGAGTCGCTTTGTTAGGAACCAGATCGGACAAATATATCGTAGATCGGAAAATAATCAATAAGATAATAATTGAGAAACAAGATTTTTATTTCCAAAAGATCGGATTACATCATTTGGGCGATCTCTAGGATCTGATTACAATAAAGGTCTAACTACATCATTTGGGCGATCTCTAGAGATCCGATTACATTGAAGGATTACATCATTTGGGCGATCTCTAGAGACCGATGGACATCCTATCTAAAGAGTCCTGTGTTTATAATCGATCCCAAGGGTGTCGCCGATCGAGCTTAATCCGTCTAACACCCAATGTGGGAGGAAACCGTTTAACACTCAATGTGGAGAGAAGCCGAATGAACTTGAGGAAGCAACCGCCAAGGGTCACGGAGCATCGCATAAGGTTATGCGATCACCGGTCGAATTTTCAATGAGGAATAAGGAAGTCCATCTGAGAGGGATCAAAACTACAATCATGGCTTAACGATCACGAGCAAAATTGAACTGAAAAGAAAGAAGGAAGAGAGAAAATCGATGAAGGAAATGTCTCGCTGCCGTGGGTATATATAGGGGAAAACGGGCATTTATTGTCGAGCGTAAAACGGCTTAACGCCTCGGAATCGAGGGGAAATTAATGCTTTGACCGCACGACTGCAGAAAGGGAAAGATCGAATAATAGATCTAAGATGGGAGACCAGCATGAAAGATCGGAAAAGAGCATGTAAAAGAGATCGTAAAGAGGGAAGATCAAGGCAAAAAGAATAAGACAAATCCCAAATAACAAAACGCCGTAATCAGAGCCGAGGTAGTTAAAGCGCTGCGCATTTAGATCTCCACCGCACGCCTAAGAATCGCTCGCACGCCGACAGTGCCGTGGTATGTCATGACACCCCAGACATCCCAATCCCCACCGCTGATCTCATCGTAAGGACAAACCCGAACCCTTGGATCAAGAGAGAAGACGACAATACAGCTTTTCGCTCTTAGCCCTCGATCGTTCCGACGAGAAGATTTGGGACCGCTGATTGAAAGAAGAAAAGGACAAATATTCAAGAGTGATCTCACCATTCATTTTGATTCTCTTTAATTCCCGAACATCCGATCATGTCCTTCAAATCTTGACCTCCATCTCCTCAAAATAAATCCCGACTCTTCATGGGGAGCACCCGATTCCTATAAATACCGCATGAAAACTGCTCAAGGGACGGCAAAAAGAGAGGTAGTTATTATAGCTAAGAACTCAAACTTGATTCAGCTTTGTTACTCGCTACTTTGAAGTTTTGATTAGAAAGACTTTGAAACTAGTTTTCTCAAGTGTTTTCTTGAAAAGGATTCAATACTGAACTCTACATTTTCGCTTGTTCATTATCCGTCACACTCTCACTTTCACTTTTATCATCTCTCGCTTTCATTCCCATTATTCAAGCTCAATTTCATTTCACTCGGTTTTTATCTTAATCTGATTGCATTTTAGCTAAGCACCCTTCATTTCACAAAGAACATCACCTCAAGCTAATCACCATTGCCTTATTACTATTTGTCACCCCGTAGTCATTTCAATAGATTTGGCCTCATGTAAGAGCTCATATTGCCGCTTTGTTAAGTGTTTACGCTACTTTCCGCATTTTCTTTGTCCTTTTATGCATGTGATTTTCTCCAAGTTCATTTAGTGCCAAAGAACCTTAAAGAATGTTACTCGAGTTTATTTCTTTAGTGATCACCTATCGCTTTATTAACCTTCGCTGCTTCAATGCAAATTTTCTAGTTCCTAGTAGCGTAAGTGGTTGGGTAAAATATAGATAATCGCAACTTACGTCTCTTTAAGAGAGAGAGCCCAATAACACGTCAGAAAATAGCCACAATATTAGGCCGACGTAAACGCAATTCGCAAGATGCCATAAAGTGATAAAACCAAAGTAAACGAAATGTAATAGATCTGACATTAATAGGTACCGTAAAGTGACCTTAGGGAGGTCAAGAAAATTTATTCCAATTTTTCTTATTTAGTCACAAAATATCAATTAGTTAAAAGAAGCCTTATCCTCAAAGACCTTAGAACGCTAATCTTTAGCTTTAGGACCTTATGACATGTAGTAAATTAAAATTTGGGAGATCTGAAAGATCCCTTTAAGGTTACTGTTAATTTAAAAAGAGATCTAAGAGGGTTCTTATCCGATTCTCAACTCAAAAATTAAATAAAAATTAAATATAGATCTGAGGAGAGTTCTTATCCTGGCCTCAAATCAAAATTTTAATAAATATTAAATAGAGATCTGAGGAGAGTTCTTATCCTGGTCTCAACTCAAAATTTTAATAAAACTTAAATAGAGATCTGAGGAGAGTTCTTATCCTGGCCTCAACTCAAAATTTTAATAAACATTAAATAGAGATCAAGGAAAATTCTTATCCGATCCCTAAGCTAAAATTTTTATGAATACTTAAAAGAGATCGGAGGAGAGTTCTTATCCGATTCTCAATCCTAAATTTTAAATACCCCAAGAGAGATCTGAGGAGAGTTCTTATCCGATTCTCACACCAAATCTTAACTCAGACGCAAGATAATCCCAAAACCAAAATGATTCACGACGCCAAGTCACTAAGGTTGTCTCATTTACTTATGTATCCGGGTGATCCAAATTTAGTGAAAATCAAATGCTCCTTTAGTCAAAAGGATCAACATGTCCATTCAAGCCTTCTAACTAATGCAAAGTTAAATCTACTTACCCTTATTAAGGGACGAGGTGGGGTGCCTAACACCTTCCCCACCCGCTTACGGACCCTAACCTAGAATCTCTGCTTTGAAGTGGTTTTATTTCAATTTATCTTCACAAATGGTTTTCTTTAGTTACCCTCAAAACTAAGGTGGCGACTCTCACTCTTTCCCACTTCTGAGTGATCGCCCAGCGACCGCAAAATCCCTTTGCGATACCTGGCGACTACTGGGACATTGCAAAGACCGACTTAACTCTGCCTAGTGGTCCAAAAGTAGATTTAATTTTGTCCGATCAAATTATAGTTAGATGGGCTCATTCAATGATGTTTTATACGTTAATTAATGTTATTACGCTAACTATTTTGCTTGTTTTACGCTTTATTTCCTACAAAGGTTTTCGCTTCAAAAAAAAAAGAAAAAGAAAATGGAAAAATAAAATCCCCGAATTGGGAAGAGGTAAAGGTGTCCCTTCACACACCAACACTCACACGATGTCCTCACACACTTTGGCCCTATACCCGGCTTTCTTACCCTTTTAGGAAAATAGAGGGGGTCATGTAGCTGCACTGTGGGTTTTACCTCGTTAGTATCCGCGAAGGCTTCTGCTCAGATTGAAACTCGTTCTATCCACTGTGATACTCGTGGAATTTTCCCGATAATATCATGGGGGTAGAATGGGGCTCTACTGTTTACAGTAGGGGCAATTTGGGAACCTGTGGCTTTTAGAAAATTAGATCCTGAGCTAAACTATCACGATAGCTGAAAGCTATAGTAAGCTACCTTGTAAGGTAGAACTATCCGAATAGGTAGCGCTCGTCCGATATCGGGAGTCTCCCTATTATAGGACAAAAGGGGCATACTTACTCTTATCTATTTTCTGCTTTAATTTCCTTTTGTTCATTTTTGTGAGGGTAATCTTGAATTTTATCAAACACCTACACATTTTCCTACTTTGATAAATGTGTACGTGTCATCCTCAACAAAGATGATTCAAAATTACCCTAATTTATCTTGCTAACAAATTTTCCCGCAGCATTACCAAACCAAGAGTCCAGAAAAGGATAGGCATCATATTTATCATGGCATCCTCGAGTCACTGTACAGTTCGTAATGCTAAACTTTGGTCCAAATCGATTCATACTCCAAGACTTCACAAAATGATGTTTCCAAGGCACATGCTAGCTTACTACCTTCATTAGATCCGAATGGAATTGAAGTCGTAATGAACAGCCTCGAGAGTCCGCTCTAATGGATGGAGGTCGCTCCGATCGTGTCAAGGCACGATTTGAAGAGAAGTATGGAGGATTGCAACCTTAATGCGAGTCAAGGTCCAAATCCCGCATTAAAAGCCATGTTGTTTCGCTTGGAACCCTAAGTACGGTATTCTCTTTCAATGATATTGATACAGCTCCCACTATGGAAGAATATCGTGCATTACTAGGGATCCCTTATTCAACACAGACCTGATCTACCTACACCTTGAGCATAGGCGCACTGAAACGATTAACACATTTGTTGGGTATTCTTCTGAGGAGGCAAAGTCAAAAGAAACAACAAAGGAAACACACATGGTTGGTATTGGACATATCTCCGTATGGTTAGATCAAGACTTCCAAGAGAAAAAATGGAATCAAGCTTCATGGCACTCGCCTTGGGGATCTATGGTCCGATTTTGTTCCCTGACCATTGGGAATCGTGAATTTGCAGCAAGGTGGAAGCATTCCGACGGTAGAAAGGCAGAGATCAATCCGACACCGCAATTCTTGCGAAACCTTGTTAACCCTAACCTACCGCATAACAGGGAAAGGGTCCATTAAGTGTTGTTCTCGCCATATACCGATTATCATACATGTGTCCTGTGGAGACAAAGGGATTAACTTGGTACCTTGACCAGCCTCCCATCGAGAAGATGACCCGTTAGTAATCACCAAGAATGAACAAAGCAGTGGTGGGAACGGATTTTGAGTTTCAATAGCCATGATTACCGTTGAGGAAGCTATGGACGCCGTGCCAACCCGCTTTGATCGGTACGGAGGTAATCGCAGATCCCTAATCGAGTAACCTGATATACAAGTTACACCCCGGCATTGGTAATGAGGCAGTTTGGCTCAACACAGTCAATGATTAACATTGAAGAATACCACCAAGGTCACTTATACCATGAGCTCAAGGAAGAGGAAGGATTGAAACTGGCTCGCAAGTCTTGGGAAAACATTACTCTGATATAGAGATCGCCTAAAGGCCCAAGTGCCTCGCGATTATCTTAAATGGAGAGTCGACAGGACCGAGAACACTCAACTACAGAACTGAGGACAACAACCTCGCCAAAACATCCTATTAGAAGAAGTCGATAATCGTCGCTTGACTCACTACAAAAAGCAAACACCGAGAACTCACAATCGCAAGAACAAATAAAACAGCTGGAGGACCAACAGTAAACTTAAAAGAAAAGTGAGAAGGCTCAAGGAAGAGGCAAGGGCCAAAGGATGGGGTTCAAGAGCAAGAGGAACAAGTGGGAAAAGGAAAAGACTCTCTCCAAGCCGAGGTAAAAGAAGTGAAAGTACGTAATAGTAAGCTTCAGAAAAGATGAAATACCAAGAGGTGCTCATGAAGAGTATAAACAGGAAAACAAAAAGAAGAAGCTCAATTAAAAGAACAGCACTACTCATCAACGATATCTTGAAAGAGTGTGCTAAGGAAAGGAAAGAGAAAGAACAATGTCGCTTCTCTATCAAGGATCAAAGAGAATGTTGACCACTGAAAGAACGATAGCACTGGAAAACAAGAATTATTACTCAATCCGAGTACGCTCAAAGCATTCGACCGCCAAACAAGAAGAAAGGTTATATGAGTATCTCGTAAAATGTCATCTCATTATAAAGAACCTTCCAGAGCCTAGGCCAATGTAGAGGATACGATGTACAAATTATTCGCTTAATGAAATGATTTCTGACCATTGTTTAGTAAATTTGTGAATGAATAATATGACTTCGTAGGAATTCCTCGCTAGGGTTATGTGAAAATTGAATGCGCTTATATGGACAGTATCATAAATGCGCATTCAATCCAAATATTCACAAATGACTATCGAACGATGCCATGATAAAATTGATGCGATTATCCTTTACAGATTTCAACCCGCTCTCAAATGCCATCAGATCCTTCGTCTGCATCAGACTTTTAATTCCTTTGCAAAATTCAAAGTTCATTTAAAATTTTCTTTTTTACTCCTTACAGCACATCAATATTGCTTCAAACAAGGCAAGTCCGACTAAGCACACTGCTCAAATCCAAGCGAGTGTACTTAACAAGATCTCTGACAAAGAAGATAATGGAAGATCAGAACAAGTACGTAACCTACAGGCAAGTCTCCGAATTGAAAGATCGTGTCTCAGAACTTATGAGACTAATGAGGGAAATGTCCCAGAATAAACCCACAGCAGAGCCTAGCCTACCATTACCTCCTCCACCACCTCCAACAAATGATCCTCACCAAGCTTCAACTTCTTTCACCTTTCAATCACCTATCCCGACCGACAATACCATCAATCCTGGCCATGACTAATGACCTCGCTTTTCTCCTATTACCCACTGCCTCAAATGCCGAGCCTCACCTTCAATCCTAATCCTCCAGCTTTACTCCACCTCTCACCCACGGGGAGCATATCATGCAAAGGAGGGGAAAATAAGACAAAAGAAAGTGAGAAACTATCCGCTCTAGAGGAGAGATTGAGAGCAATTGAAGGGCTGAATATGTATGGTTCTGGCCGACGTGGCATCACTAAGATTAGTGCCCGATGTGGTGGTGCCACCCAAGTTCAAGGTCCCCGATTTCGACAAGTACACACAGGAATTCAGATCCTCGCATTCACTTGGCCACCTATATCGCCAAGATGTCCGCTCCGACAGAGGATGATAGATCGTTGGTCCACTTCTTTCATGAGAGCCTCTCAGGCGCTTTGAGGTGGTGCATTCAGCTGGACAGAGCAAATCAAGCGCCCCGAAGGATTTAGCTGATGCCTTCTTAAAGCAGTACAAATTTAACTGTGATGTGGCCCCCACAAGAAGGGACCTCCAGAACCTGGTACAGAAAGACAGAGAAAGCTTCAAGGAATATGCCCAGAGATGGAGGGAAAAGGCGGCGTATGCATCCCCTGACCGACAATGAGCTATGCTCTGCTCATCGAAACTTTGAAGGCCCCTTACTTCAACTTGATGATTGGGAACACTTCCAACAGCCTTTCTCCGACATCATACAGCCGGTGAAAGAATAGAGGCCAACCTAAGAATGGGACGATTGCAGAGTTGGCCGAGAACCCCGCAAAGAAAATCGCCAACTTTGGCAAGAAAAAGGAGGGTGATGTCCATTCAATCACCCTACAATAATTACTCCCATACCTCAAAACAATTATCGCCATATCCTCCCCTCATGGCCAAACAAATGCAAACATTCCACCTCCTTTCCCTAATTATCCACACCCGCGCCCACAATATCCCCCACCTACAAATTACCAACCAAGACCATCTCTTCCTCCCGCTCAATCAAGACCACCACTAAACAACCCAAGACCCCCAAGAAACCCTGATCCACCTCTTCCCCTCCCACTCGCTGAAATATACCGATACCTTGTCAGATAAACCAAATTGTACCAGCCTCTAGATCCAATCCAGCCACCATACCCTGTGGTATGATGCTACCGCCTGTGAGTACCATGGAGGGGCACAAGGGCACTCAACCGATAATCGCGGGCACTCAGGGGAAGAGTGCACGCTTTAATCAGAAATGGGTGGTTGAAGATTGAGGGAAATGGTCCCTCCCCAATGTTACCTCAAACCCACTGCCTAACCATAATGCAAGCAGTGGTGTAAATATGATAGAGCCTGATGAAGAAGGATCAACGCTGAAGTAGACAAGTCGCTCCTTACTTTAAGGAAATTTTTGCTCTAGCAATAAGGGAAGGCTACCGCCTCGTAGCGGGATTGGAAGAGAGTACGGTGTCCTTATCATGGAGGGGCAGCTGATCACGAGCTGCAGAGCTGTGAGGGATTCAGGCAAGAGGTTCGTAACTTATTGTCTCTCAAGGTTCTGAGATGCCAGACGAGGTCGAAGATGGAAGAGGGAGTGAATACCACTAGATATAGCCAAAATGCTCCCCTAAACCTAATCACTTTCTCACCCCTGAGCCTCACCACCAAGAATGCTATCCGAGCCCCATCTCGCCTCCTCGCTACTAACACCCACGCCATACCTTGAACTACAATTTCCAAGTCTTCACTCAAGGAGCGCTACAAAGATACCGGCCCTAGCCTTGCTTCACCTCCAAAGACCTCCTAAGCCATGTTTCACTCTCATGCACACTTTCGATGACTTATGCCGACCTACCACCAAGCTACTCCCCAGATCGATCTCAACCCACATCGCCACAAAGCCCTCCTCCCTTGAGCAAGAGGTCGAGTTCATAACTCGAAGTGGGAGGTGTTACAGTAACGAAGAAAAAGAAAAGAGAAAAGGGAAAGTAAAGGTGGGAGAGTCATGGAAGAATGCAGAAGAGGATGTAGAGAAGACAGAGGAAGCAGAGCTCACGAGCATAAAGGCAGGAGGAGTTGTTACTCCAAATAATGAAACAAAGTGAGTATGATGTGGTGGAACAATTGAGGAAGACGCTGCACGGATTTCATCGCCACCGATCTTGAGCTCAGAGGTGCACCGTCAAGCCCTGCAGAAAATTCTGGATCAGGCCTTTGTAAACCCCGACATTACTCCGGGGCAGTTTGAGAAGATAGTGGGACAAATCCAGGCATCCAGCTTTGTTACTTTCTGAGGATTAGATAGACTCGGGTTTAAGGCACACTAAGGCTCTACATGTAATGTTGAAGTGTAAGGGTTGTATAGTAGCCAAGGTACTTATTGATAACGGTCACCTCAATGTACTCCTAGCGCTACCTTAGCTAGGTTGCCGCTGACTAATCGGACATACGCCAAAGTGCTATGGTGGTAAGAGCCTTGACGGTACCGTAAGAGAAGTGTTGGGAGATATTGACTTGCCGCTTCAGATTGGCGCATGCACTTTCAACGCCACATTCCGTGATGAACATTGAGCCCGCCATACTATGTCACTGGGAGGCCTTGATCCATTCTCGCGAACGCCGCTCCTCAACTCGCACTGCAAAATAAAATACATCGTGGACGGCAAAATCGCCACAAGAAAAGGAGAGGAGGCCTTGCTAGTCACTGCCGCAATCACCGCCTCTATGTGGAGGCAAATGAGGAGTCATTAGAAAGCTCCTTCCAAGCCCTCGAGTTACAAGAAACCATCTCGTAAAATGGAGGGGCTATGGCTATGGTAGCCAAAATAATGACAAGGAGTGGGTACGAAGAAGGCAAAGGCCTAGCGCCACATTACAGGAATCGTTGAACCCATACCAACTATCCGTAAGGTAGGCCGCGGTTTGGGTTATGAGGAAGATGCCTTATGGATGGGCATTTCGATGAGGAAAATGCTCCGATCAAAGGTTCGATCGGAAAATGGGAAAGATGAAAGTAGTCCCGAGAATTACTGAGATCTTCACTAAACCGGCCATTCAAAGATCCTAGCAAACACGTAAGAATCACCCGATGATCCATCCATAGATGTCATCCAACCGATTCTTGTATGAGGCCCTAGTCTCGCCAATGACCGAGGGGCAAGAGTCAACAACCGACAACCGAGGACATCCTCAGCACTCATTTCGAGTAAAGTACCTTTGGTTATCTACACTTGATCATTTTGTCCATGGTGACAAGTGTAATATCAGAATGGACCTTTTCTTATGGCACAAACGTTAATGAATTAATAGCGCATTTTAAATCCAATTCTCTTTCTTTTGAATTCCATCCTTATAATACATTTTTTTATTCATTCAGACCATTCATCAATTAACACCTAATAATCCAATAGATTCGTAGATTCCTCCGTTAATTTTGAAATCCCCATAATCGCCATTACTTCAAATGATTCTCGAGGAAGACCCTACACAAGAAGACAATGAAAAGGATGAGCCCTCCTCGTGCCTTGTGGAGACGAAACGCGCACCACAAATTTAGGCACGTAAGAAGTAAAAAGGGAACTCAAGGTAGTGGAGAGTGAAGAATTGGGAGATATGATCACCGCTAAAGAATTCCTCGACGATTTTCCTCGAGCTATGATGATATGGTGGGTTTGGACCCCGATAGTGACGCACAAAATTCCCCTAATTCCGTGGACACCCAGAAAGGTTAGGAGAATGAATCCCACACACCGCTTCAAAGTTCGGATGAAGTCAAGAAACAAGATGATGACTGGTTCCTGAAGTGGTCAAATATCCCCAATGGATAGCTAATGTGGTCCCGTGAATGAAGAAGGACGGAGAGTTCGTAAAGGCCGACATGTGGATCTCAATAAAGCGAGCTTGAAAGACGATTTCCTCTCCTCACATTGATGTGTTAGTTGACAATGCATGGATTGGGCAGTGTTCGTATTGATGGGGCATCGTGGTACAATCGATCCCGATGGACGAGGAAGATAAGGATAAAACCGCTTTCATCACTCAATGGGGAGTATTTTGCTATCGGTCATGCCTTTGGTTGAAGAATGCCGTGCTACCTACCAACAGGTAATGGCCACATTATTCCACGATATGATGCATAAAGAGGTGGAAGTATATGTGGATGATATGATCATCAAATCCCGGGGAGAAGAAAGTCATGTGCAGGTACTGAGGAAAGTATTCGAGAAACTCAGGAAATACCAGTTGAAACTGAACCCTGCCAAATGCATATTCGGAGCTAGATCGGGAAAGTTGTTGGGATTCATAATAAGCGAGAGGGGAATAGAGGTTGATCCAGACAAGGTTCGAGCTATTCAAGAGATGCCATCCCCAAGAACAGAAAGGGAGGTGCGCAGTTTTCTGGGAAAGTTGAACTACATTTCGAGATTTATTTCCAATCTCACTGCCAATGCTGAGCCAATTTTCAAAGTTACTCCTAAGAACAACTCCACCCAATGGGATTCACTTTGCCAAGAGGCTTTTGAGAAGATCAAGCAATACTTGTCAAGACCACTCAAGATTGGTCCCACCCGTGGCAGGAGGCCTCTTATCTTGTATATGGCACCCAAAGAGAACTCGATGGGATGTGTTTTGGGACAACAAGATGATACCGGGTGAAAGGAGAGGGCTATTTATTACCTGAGTAAGAAGTTCAATGATTGTGAGTCAAGGTACTCTTTCTTAGAAAAGACTTGTCGCAAGTAGCTCGACAAAGAAATCGCCTCAAGCACTACATGTTGAATCACAAGACATGGCTCATCTCCGTGATGGATCCTATCAAATATGTATTCGAAAGCCCATTCGTGCTGTAGGATAGCCAAGTGGCAAGTTATACTCTCCCAATATGACATAGTCTATATGACCCGAAAGTGGTGAAAGGTAGCGTGATTGTCGACTCCTAGCGTAAAAATCCTATCCGTGATTATGAAGCTCGATTTTGAGTTCTCGATGAGCATATTAATGAAGTGGATCACAAGAAGAGGGGCCACCGATGTATGGGAAATGTATTTCGACGAGTCGCCAATTTGTCCGGAATGGAATTGAGCCGTATTGATATCCCTGATGGAAAGCACTTCCCGATAGCCGTTGTTGAGATTTGATCGCACCAACAACGCCGCGAATATGAAGCTTGTGTGATGGGTCTACAGCCGCCATCGAAATGAAAATCGTGAAGCCGAGGTATACGAGACTCACCGATTATTTATCAAGTCAAGGGAGAATGGCAAACCAAGGATCCCAAGCTAATCCCGCATCGTATACCTATTGAGCCGATCAAGAAATTCAAGAAATCTCTTTCACTCACCTTAGTAGGGACAAGAATCAATTTGTCGATGCCTTAGCTACTCTAGTCATATGGCTCAAATCAAGAGGGTCGATGGCTCATACATTGAAGATTAAAGCAAGAAGTGAGCCAAAGATATTGCTTCATGATTGAAGAAGAGCCCGATAGAAAGCCTTGGTATCATGACATCCTCGGCTCATCAGAGAACTGCAGAATTCCTTTGGGGGCAAGCAAGAATGAAAAGAAGATGATTCAAGATTAGCATTGGGATACTTCCCAAAGGAGAAACCCTATACAAGAGGAGCTCCAACGGCGAATTATTGAGATGTGTGGATGCAAAGGAGGCGAAGAAAATCCTTTTGAGACTCATGAGGGAAATTGTGCAACCCATGCCAATGGGCACATGATGGCTAAGCAAATCATGCGACGTGGGTATTTTTGGACCACAATGGAAAAGGATTGCGCCGAGTATTTCCAAAATGCCATAAGTGTCAAATCTATGCCGATCCGATCAATGTGCCACCACAAGTTGTTCAACCTCGCCTCACCATGGCCTTCGCAATGTGGGGCATCGATGTGATTGGTCCCAGAATCCCAAGGCATCCAATGGGCACAGATTCATCCTTGTGGCCATCGACTATTTCTCCAAGTGGGTCGAGGCGACATCCTCTGCGCACATCACACGTAATACGCTTCGATTTTTCAAAAGCAATATTATCCGCCGCATGGCCTCCTAATGAAATCGCCACCGATAACGCTAAGAATCAATGGTCCAAGATCCGTAAATTGTGTGATCAATACAAAATCCGACACCTCAATTCTCCCCATACCGCCCTGCATGAATGGAGCGGGAAGTCGCAAACAAAACCTCAAGAGGATAATCCGAAAATGACAACACGATAGGGATTGGCATGATATGCTTCCTTACGCCTCCACGCATACCGACTTCCGTGAGAACCTCAACCGGCAACTCCATACTCACGGTTTACGCATGGAAGCAAGATGTTTATTGAAGTTGAAATTCCTTCCCTAAGGATTCTGAAGGAGTCAGGAATTGATGAGTCAGAATGGATCCAGTCAAGGTTGGATCAGTTAAACTTGCTTGATGAGAAAAGGTTAGCAGCAGCATGTCATGGGCAGTTATACCAGATGAGAATGGCTAGAGCATTTGACAAAAATGTTCGCTCACAATTCCAACCCGGGGACTTAGTTCTGAAGAAAGTACTGCCAAATCAAAATGATCCCCAGGGCAAATGGTCACCAACCTATGAGGGGCCCTATGTAGTTAAGAAGGCATTTTCTGGAGGAGCCTTGATCTTGACCCACATGGACAGTGAAGAGTGTCCGAGACCTGTGAATGCTGACACCATCAAGAAATACTATGCCTAAAAAAATAAATAAATAAAAGTAGGGGTGAAACCCAAAGGGCGCCCTAGCAAATGTGTGAAAGAAGGCGAAACCCAAGGGGCGCTCAGAAACGAGTGAAGGATGAAACCCAAGGGGCATCCCAAAAGTGAGTTAAAAAAAAAAAAAAAATCTAGGGGTGAAAACCCAAAAGGGCATCCCTTGAACAAAAGGGTAGAAATAAGGAATGGGGGCATGAAACTGTGATGAAGAGGAAACTCACACGCATGAGACTTCAGAGAAATTGAAATAATGGCAGTTAAGGGATTTCAAATCAACCGCAGAGAATATGTGAGATCTATCCTTGTACCCTTCTTCTTTGAAACTTCTTCTTTGTTTATATTAAATCGTAATAAAATCACACTTCATTCCCTATGTTTCTATCTTTCCCTTATATTTATCTTTCTGCAATCTCGTTATTTAATGCGCTATTTAAATCAGTTAAAATTTTTGTCATAAGATTAAGATTTGACAATTGATAACCTCACATACTTTACTATGAGATTTGCAGGGAATGATCTAAAAAAAAAAAAAAAAACTAGAGGTGAAAACCTGGAAAGGCGCTTCTGGTCATATAGACGAAGGGGAAGTAAAGACCCGCGAGGGTGCTTTTCGGGAGAAAATCTGAAAAACAGAAATGGGGCATTTCAAGAAAACAAGGCCATAGGTCAAGTCTTGCAACTCGTCCTCCATTCGCCATTGGTCTTCGGATTCTAAGTACACTTCATTGGGGAAGAACTTCTGTGTCCTGATCAGCTTGCTTTGTGAGTGCAATTTAAATTTCTCGTTGATTTTAATTTTCCCGCATTTAAATTTCCTCGTTATCAACCTCTCGGTTCCTTGATCTAAGTTGATTTTAATTTCCGCAATTTAAATTTCCGTTATCAACCTCTCGTTCCTTGATCTAAGTTGATTTTAATTTCCGCATTTAAATTTTCCGTTATCAACCTCCTCGTTCCTTGATCTAAGTTGATTTTAATTTCCGCATTTAAATTTCCCGCTATCAACCTCCGTTCCTTGATCTAAGTTGATTTTAATTTCCCGCATTTAAATTTCCCGTTATCAACCTCTGTTCCTTGATCTAAGTTGATTTTAATTTCCTCGCAATTTAAATTTCTTGCTATCAACCTCCGTTCCTTGATCTAAGTTGATTTTAATTTCCCGCAATTTAAATTTCCCGTTATCAACCTCTCGTTCCTTGATCTAAGTTGATTTTAATTTCCGCATTTAAATTTCTTGCTATCAACCTCCGGTTCCTTGATCTAAGTTGATTTTAATTTCCGCATTTAAATTTTCGTTATCAACCTCCGTTCCTTGATCTAAGTTGATTTTAATTTCGCATTTAAATTCTCGTTATCAACCTCTCGTTCCTTGATCTAAGTTGATTTTAATTTCCGCATTTAAATTTCCCGCTATCAACCTCCGGTTCCTTGATCTAAGTTGATTTTAATTTCCCGCATTTAAATTTTCGTTATCAACCTCTCGTTCCTTGATCTAAGTTGATTTTAATTTCCCGCATTTAAATTCCTCGTTATCAACCTCTCGTTCCTTGATCTAAGTTGATTTTAATTTCGCAATTTAAATTTCCGTTATCAACCTCTGGTTCCTTGATCTAAGTTGATTTTAATTTCCGCAATTTAAATTTCCGTTATCAACCTCTCGTTCCTTGATCTAAGTTGATTTTAATTTCCGCAATTTAAATTTTCCGTTATCAACCTCTCGTTCCTTGATCTAAGTTGATTTTAATTTCCTCGCAATTTAAATTTTCCGTTATCAACCTCTCGTTCCTTGATCTAAGTTGATTTTAATTTCCTCGCATTTAAATTTCCGCTATCAACCTCTCGTTCCTTGATCTAAGTTGATTTTAATTTCCTCGCATTTAAATTTCCGTTATCAACCTCCGGTTCCTTGATCTAAGTTGATTTTAATTTCCGCAATTTAAATTTCGTTATCAACCTCCGTTCCTTGATCTAAGTTGATTTTAATTTCCGCAATTTAAATTTCCGTTATCAACCTCTGGTTCCTTGATCTAAGTTGATTTTAATTTCCCGCATTTAAATTTCCTCGTTATCAACCTCTCGTTCCTTGATCTAAGTTGATTTTAATTTCCGCAATTTAAATTTCCGTTATCAACCTCTCGTTCCTTGATCTAAGTTGATTTTAATTTCCGCATTTAAATTTCCGTTATCAACCTCCGTTCCTTGATCTAAGTTGATTTTAATTTCCGCATTTAAATTTCCTCGTTATCAACCTCCGTTCCTTGATCTAAGTTGATTTTAATTTCGCAATTTAAATTTCCGTTATCAACCTCTCGTTCCTTGATCTAAGTTGATTTTAATTTCCTCGCATTTAAATTTCCGCTATCAACCTCCGGTTCCTTGATCTAAGTTGATTTTAATTTCCGCATTTAAATTTCCGTTATCAACCTCCGGTTCCTTGATCTAAGTTGATTTTAATTTCCCGCATTTAAATTTCGTTATCAACCTCCGTTCCTTGATCTAAGTTGATTTTAATTTCCCGCAATTTAAATTTCGTTATCAACCTCTCGTTCCTTGATCTAAGTTGATTTTAATTTCCCGCAATTTAAATTTCCCGTTATCAACCTCCGTTCCTTGATCTAAGTTGATTTTAATTTCCTCGCATTTAAATTTCCGCTATCAACCTCCGTTCCTTGATCTAAGTTGATTTTAATTTCGCATTTAAATTTCTCGTTATCAACCTCTCGTTCCTTGATCTAAGTTGATTTTAATTTCGCAATTTAAATTTCCGTTATCAACCTCTCGTTCCTTGATCTAAGTTGATTTTAATTTCCTCGCATTTAAATTTCCTCGTTATCAACCTCCGTTCCTTGATCTAAGTTGATTTTAATTTCCGCAATTTAAATTTCCGTTATCAACCTCCTCGTTCCTTGATCTAAGTTGATTTTAATTTCCTCGCAATTTAAATTTCCGTTATCAACCTCCGTTCCTTGATCTAAGTTGATTTTAATTTCTCGCATTTAAATTTCCGTTATCAACTTCGTTCCTTGATCCAAGTTGATTTTAATTTTCTAAATCTTTTAACTTCATTGCTCATCTCTAGGTCACCGATTTAGGTATGCTTTAGTTCCCTAACTTCGAGCACTTAATCGCCCAAAATATGAGTTCAATCTTTACATAATTCCTACACGGAAATTCTTTTCCTTTAATAGAAATTATGTAAAGAGGGGCAATTGCCGACACCATATTTTGGCCGATCCTCGTAATCAATAAACTTCAAACCGATCCCTAGCACTAAGTCTCTCCTTGCCATCTAATCACAGCCCGATCTCTCTTCACAGAGTTGAGTCAATGCTAAGCTCTCGTATCCAAAGCCTTACCGGCCTCTCAAATCATTCACCGATCTCTCAAGCCAATTGTCAAATATCCCGACTAGCTAACTATATTCCGATCTCTCTTGTCGATTTAAATTGAATTAACACTAACCTTGCCAATATTTATAATCGACCTCTCTTTAAAAGTTTAGAAATAATCAAGCTAAGGTTCTAATCCGCTTAATGAAGATCCCGATCTTAGATGTTCAAGCCAAAATTTTCAATTAAGTTCCGCTTAGCAATCTCATGCATGTTGTATTTTCCGATCTCTCACACTTAGGATAATAATAGTTTTCGTTGTTTCAATATACTCGCATAATCAAGTGTTTAGAAATTTTCCGATCACAACCATTCATCAAACAAAAGGCATTCTATTTCATTTCATTGCAAAATTTGTAAGTTATTCTACTGGGATCACCCCACTGATCTACATTTTGCTCATCCTCTCCTTCCTCTTCACTATCCTCACCTCGCCTCCGGAGCCGTGCCTGCCATCCAAGAGAAGTCCTCTTCCGGGTAACGCTCGAGTTCGCCAAGAGGTCCTTGTGAGCATTCACATAGGCACCACTATCCTCGCCACCATTTCTTCGCCTTTCGCCTTAAGCTCCTCGATAAGTTGGGCGACTGAGAAGCTTCATGGCCCGGAGCGCCTCGACTTCCCGAGCACGATCCCTTTCACCAACATGATTCTGCTCGCCACTGCCTTCATAGAACTTCGCCCGCCCTCAACTTGAGATATGTAATCCTCGAGCTGATGCGAGTTGGGATCGAGGGAAGCCATTTCCGATTCTTCTTCTCGATCTCCTGCCCAGCGATGAGCCTTTTCCCGAACTATGGTCCTGTTCACTGTGCACTCCACGCTCGTGCTCATGGAGCGAGTCAAGATATCGCCAAGGCTGTCCGGGATAGCCTTTCCCGATCCTCCCGGGCGTATGGAAGACCCCAAGACTTTGGCAAAACCGGGTTCTCCGAACATCCAAGTATTCTTCGTGGACTCCATCAACGCTTGAGCGCCACGAGAAGAGGATTTCACGTAAGATTGAGAAGGACCCCTTTCGTGCTTGGAGCAATCGAGGAGGTGGAGCCGCTTCTTCCCGTTGAGGAGGAGATCGATAGCCAAAGGATCGGGCGATCCAAGGCCTGGACGCCTCCTTGCGCCTCCCCGTTCATGGCCGAGTTCAAGCATTTCCAACGCTTCATCTCCTTTACTTTCCGAGATCTCTTTCTTTCTTCCGCTTCCTAGAACCTCATCACCCGCCATACCGCACAAAGAAGAGGTCCGCGAGATCGCTAAGGTCCCGAGATCCGAGATGTAGAAAATACCAAAGGCCGAGGTCGAGAGCTAAGTTCGCGATCTTGGCCTGAGCACCAGATGTTCCAATGGTGCACTCGGCCACCGTGATCTAAACAGAATACTTTGAGTGGCAAACATTCTTCAGATCCATCACTATTAAGCTTTCCTCCCGGTTCAGCACGCGCCTGCTAGGGCCCCGGTGCCACCAACACGGGAAGTCCTCAAAGCAGTCGGATTTTTGCTCTCGTAATGAAGAAGCTGCTCTTCCAATTTTTAAGGGAGGAGGGCGACGGTGAAGAGCTCGCAATGAGGCTTCACCGAAAGAACCAAAGGCTCGCCGCCCTTTCGCGAAGTTAGCCTGCGGCAGCTCGGCGAACACCTTAGCCGTAGGTCCGATTCCCTTAGCTCGGCAGAGCACTTCTAAGGCTACTAAGATCCGCCACGAGTTAGGATGAACTTGAGCAATGCACACCGTGAAGTTTTAGGACCTCCTTGAAGAAGTCATCCAGAGGGAACCAAGACCGCCTTTAATCGCTCGTATACCATAACCATGTCATTCTCTTCAAAGAAGTGATCGGCCTTGATCGCCGTGGCACCGGATAAGTTCGCATTTAATCAGGCATAATATTGTACTCGCTAAACGATTGTAGATCGGACTCTTGTAAGATCGATGGCAGCTCATCCATAGGAGATTCTCCTCCTCAAGAAGGTACGTGCCTTGATGGTCCGATCCGCCCGAGCCGAACAGAGCCCTAGGAGGTTCTGCTTTGCGCGCTTGGCCCGACCACTTCTTCTTCGCCGACGCACCACGAACTGAATGGAAGGAGGACTCGCCGCTTTTGACCTTCTGCACCGCCATTTTCAAAAGAAACAAAGAACTTAAACTAAAAGAAGATCAAAGCCCTTACCGAGTCCGATCGGCCTAAGAACTTGAGAAAACGAGAACTTGAGGTTGTGAGCAGAGATTGAAAATGGAATGAGAGAACAATGGCTAACCCCACCCCTATTTATACTAGTCCGAGCATTTAATGCTCACGAGGTTCTAGGCAACGATCGATTGGTGGACTCGCCACTATTTCGACACTTCTCTCAAATATTCGAACATTCCAAGGAGATCTGCTAAATGGAGATCGGCATAATAAGTTGAATATCTTGAATGAAGGATTAGTTAAGAGTCGCTTTGTTAGGAACCAGATCGATAAATATATCGTAGATCTAAAATAATCAATAAGATAATAATTGAGAAACAAGATTTTTATTTCCAAAAGATCTGATTACATCATTTGGGCGATCTCTAGGATCGGATTACAATAAAGGTCTAACTACATCATTTGGGCGATCTCTAGAGATCCGATTACATTGAAGGATTACATCATTTGGGCGATTCTAGAGACCGTGGAACATCCTATCTAAAGAGTCCTGTGTTTATAATCGATCCCAAGGGTGTCGCCGATCGAGCTTAACTCCGTTGAACACCCAATGTGGGAGGAAACCGTTTAACACTCAATGTGGAGAGAAGCCGAATGAACTTGAGGAAGCAACCGCCAAGGGTCACGAGCATCGCATAAGGTTATGCGATCACCGGTCGTAAATTTTCAATGAGGAATAAGGAAGTCCATCTGAGAGGGATCAAAACTACAATCATGGCTTCTAACGATCACGAGCAATAGAATCGAAAAGAAAGAAGGAAGAGAGAAAAATCGATGAAGGAAATGTCTCTGGCTGCCGTGGGTATATATAGGGGAAAACGCATTTATTGTCGAGCGTAAAACGGCTAACGCCGGAATCGAGGGGAAATTAATGCTTTGACCAGACCGACCAGAAAGGGAAAGATCTAATAATAGATCTAAGATGGGAGATCAAAGCATGAGAGATCTAAAAGAGCATGTAAAAGAGATCGAGAAGAGGGAAGATCAAGGCAAAAGAATAAGACAAATAACCGCCGAATCGTGAGCCGAGGTAGTTAAAGCGCTGCGCATTTAGATCTCCACCGCACGCCTAAGAATCGCCTGCACGCCGACAGTGCTGTGGTATGTCATGACACCTCCAGACATCCCAATCCCCACCGTTGATCTCACCGTAAGGACCGCCGCAATAGATTTTATGTCGCTGACGATCACTCACCGAAGTGGGAAAAGTGAGGAGTCGCCACCTTAGTTTTGAGGGAAACTAAAGAAACCATTTGAGAAGTTAAATTAAAAATGAAACCACTTCAAAACAGATTCTAAGTTCGGTCCGTAAACTGTGGGGAAGGTGTTAGGCACTCCCACCTCGTCCCTTAATAAGGGTAAGTAGATTTAATTCGCATTCTTTATAAATTAGTTAGGAGGGCTTAGACGGCAATGTTAATCCTTTTGGTAAAAGGAATATTTGATTTTTCACTAAATTTGATCACCTGCATACATAAGTAAATGAGACAACCTTAGTGAACGTGTGAGAATCTGATAAGAACTCTCCTCCGATCTCTTTAAGTTGTTTATTGTTTTGAGGAGACCTGATAAGAACCTCCTCCGATCTCTTTAAGTTATTTATTGTGTTTTGAGGGGAGACCGGATAAGAACCTCCTCCGATCTCCTTTAGAGTTATTTATTAATGTTTTGAGTTGAGACCTGATAAGAACTCTCCTCCGATCCCTATTTAATGTTTATTGTATTTTGAGGAGACCTGATAAGAACTCTCCTCCGATCTCTATTTACGCTTATTAAAATTTTGGATTGAGACCGGATAAGAACTCTCCTCCGATCTCTATTTAATGTTTATTGAGACCTGATAAGAACTCTCTTCCGATCTCTTTTAAATTAACAGGAGCCCGAAGGGATTTCTCCGATCTCCTGATTAATTTCAACTACATGACATAAGAACCTAAAGCTAAGGATCCTCGTTTAAGATGGGGATAAGGCTTCGATACCTTTGACTAGATGGGGAAAACTAGACTTGATTTATCAACCTTCCATGTAGTCATTTTACCAATATCTATTAACATCCGATCTATTCATATGTTTACTTTGGTTCTATTTCGCTTATGACATCTTGCCGAATTGTCACTTACGCCACCCTAATAGTTTGGCTATCTTCCCGACGTGTTATTCATGTTCTCTTTTAAAAGAGACCCTAAGTTGCAGCTACCTACGCTACCCAACCATTTACATACTACTAGGAGTTAGAAAACTTGCTTTCAAAAAGATGAAGATTAATAAAATGAACCGATCACTAAATAGATGATTTGGGAGTGTCATTCTTTGGGATCGCTTGTGTAAAATAATCTTGAAGAAAGTTGCAGATGTAAGAAGAACACAGGAAAATGCGAAAGTAAATGCAGACACTGATAAAACAAGATATGAGCTCTACAACAACATTTTTCTTGGGATCACAGTGCAAAAGTAGAAAGTCACAGATGTATGAAGAACAAAAGAAATGCAAAGTAAATGTAAGCAAATAGAGTATGAGCTCTTACCGTAGGAGCCAAATCTACTAAAATAACTATGGGGTGTCAAATAGTGATAAGGCAAGGATTGATTGGCCCGAGGGTGGTGTTCTTCAGAACTGGAGGGTGCTTAGCTAAAATGCGACTGCATCAAGATGAAAAGAACCGAATAGAATGAAGTTGAGCTTGGACAGAAAACAGATGATAAAAGGCGTAAAGTGAGAGTGTGACCAGATAATGAACAAACTGGAAATGTAGAGTTCCAGATTCGATCTTTTCAAGAAAAACACTTCGTAAAACTTGTTTCAAAAGTCTTTTGATTGACACTTCTAAGTAGCAGAGTAGTAAACTAAATGAAATTTCGTAGTTCCTCCGCTATAATAATGCCTCTTGTCTATTTTTTTCTTGCCCGTCCCCTTGAACAGCTTTTATGCAGTATTTATAGGAATCGTGCTCTTCGTGAAGGGTCGATTTATTTGAGGGAGATGGAGGGTCAAGATTTCAAGGACATGATCGGAGGTTCAGGAATTAAAGAGAATCAAAATGAATGGTTGAGATCACTCTTCATAATATTTGTCATTTTCTTCTTTCCATCCGACGGCCCAAATTTCCTTGTCCTAACGATCCGAGGGTTAAGAGCGAAAGACGCCGTATTGTCGCCTTTCTCTTGATCTAAGGGTTCCGGTTTGTCCTTACAAGTGGGATCAACGTGGAGATTGGGATGTACAGGATCGCCATGACATACCCCGCACTGCCAAGATTATGGCGCATTCTTTGGCGTATGCGGAGATCTCGTCGCAACGCCTTAACTACCTGGCCCGATTCTCGACGACTGCTATTGGAATTTGTCTTATTCTTTTGCCTACCGATCCTCCTCTTTCGATCTCTTTCACATGTTCTTTCCGACCTTCATGCGGTCTCCCACCTTCCGATCTACTATTCCGATCTTTTCCTTCTTCAGTCCTGGCCTTGGTCAAAGTATTAATTGTCCTCGATTCCTGCCGCTCGCTTGCTCGTCAGAATAAATGCTCATTTTCCCTATATATACTCCCGTCGACAGAGACATTTCTTTCATCCGATTTTCCTCTCTTCCTTTCTTACTTTCCTGCTCTAGCCGCCCCAGGAAGTTCGCTATAATCGTGGCTTTGATCTTTTCCGATGAACTTCTTTACTCACCGATCAAAATTCACGATCCTTGATCGAATGACCTTAATCGACGATGGTGAGAGGACCGATTTGACCGACCAGATTATGGACTTAGTTGTAGCGATCTCGAGTCGCCAACCGAAGTTCATTCGGCTTCATCACATTGTGTTCCGGCGCCGCTTTCCTCCACATTGGGTGTTCCGGCAATGGTCGGTTTCTGGTAACATCGTGACGATGTCTCTCATCTTCATGGGAGTCATAGTCACCCCATCCGAGCCGCATCTATCCGATGCCAACAAATGGCCTCCGGTCAAACACATCTTTTGATTCAAACACAAGACTAGGCTTTGACATAGGCCTTTAGATAGGATGTTCCACCTGCCTCTAGAGATCGCCCAAATGATGTAATCCTAAATGTAATCGATCTCTAGAGATTGCCCAAATGATGTAGTTAGACCTTATTGTAGTCCGATCCCTAGAGATCGCCCAAATGATGTATTTTATTTTCAATGCAATCCGATTCTAGAGATCACGTAAATGATGTGATCCAATGTTAGTGTAATCCGATCCCTAGAGATCGCCCAAATGATGTAATCCGATCTTTTGAAAATAAAGACTTTATTTTATCTGCTATCATCTTATTATTTTTGCATTGATTATTTTTCCGATCTCTAATGTGGTTATCCGATCCGTTCTTTACCCGAATGACACTTAACCGATCCTTTATTCAAAATATTTAACTTATTATGCCGATCTCCAATTAACCGATCTCTCGAACATTCTGATATTTGAGAGAAGTGTCGTAATGTACCGCCGAGTCCCACCAATCGATGCGCCGCTTAGAACCTCGCGAGCATTAAATGCTCTGACTAGTATAAATAGGGGTGGAGGGTTAGCCGCTTGTTCTCTCATTCCATTTTCAATCCTCGCCACAACTTCAAGTTCTCTCGCTTTCTCAAGTTCTTCCGACGATCGACTCCTGTAAGGGCTTTGATCCTCTTTAATTTAAATTCTTGTTTCTTTTGAAAATGAACGGTGCCAAGGTCGAGAGCGCGAGCCCTCCTTCGATTCAGCCTCGTGGTCATCCTCAAGAAGAGGCGGGCCAAGCTGCTCAACAAGAACCTCCTGTGGCCTCCGCTCCAACTCTGGGGCGGTCATACCATCGAGGCTCGCACCTTCTTCAAGGAGAGAGACCCTTCCTATAGACGAGCTTCCGCTTGCTTCTTCGAGAATCCGATCCGCAATCGCTTGTTCAAGAATACAATATTTGTCCCGATTCATATGAGCTGATCATGCCATGGCGATCTTCGTGGTCGATCACTCTTTGAAGAGAATGACATGGTCATGGTGTACGAGGAACGCTTAAAGGCCGGCCCGAGGTTCCTCTAGCCGATTTCTATAAGGAGGTCCTAAAACTTCACCGAGCATCCATTGTTCAAATTCACCCCAACTCGTGGCTGATCTTGGTAGCTTTCCGAGGTCTATGCCGAGCTAAGGGAATCGTGACTCCACGGCTAAGGTGTTCGCCGAGCCGCATGCACTAACTCACAAAGGATGACGAACATCGGTTCTTTCAGCGGCCTCATTGCGACTCTTTTCCGATCCGCCTCATCCCTTAAGAATTGGAAGAACCGCTCTTCATTCCGAGGAGTAAAGATCCGAGCCGCTTGAGGACTTTCCTCAGAATGTGGTACCTGTGGGCCCTCGCTCAAGCACATTACCCCGAGTCAAGAGGAAAGCTTAATAGTGATGGAGCTCAAGAGTCGCCGCCACTCTAAAATATTCTCGCCCAAATGCGTGATCGCCGAATCGCACTATTGACCATGCAATCGATCACCGCCAAGATCGCGAACTTCCGCTCGACTCTCGCATTGGTATTTTCTATATCTCGCTTCGTGACCTTAGCGATCTCACTAACCTCTTTTCTCGTGTGTATGGCGGTGGTGAAGGTTCTAGGAAACGAAAGAAAGAAAGAGAGATCTCCTGAAGATAAAGGAGATGAAGCGCTCGAACGATTTCAAACACCCTGGCCACGAACCTGGGAGATACAAAGAGACCCGCCAACCTTTGATCTCGCCGATCAAGCCGTCCGATCACCTCCTAGATCTAAGAGCAGCCTCCACCTCTCCCAATTGTTCCAAGTACGCATAGGGTCCTTCTCAATCTTCTCGAGGACCTCTTCTCGTGGCGCCAGACATCGATCGATTCTGAAGGATAACCGATCATAGGAGAACCCCGATTTTGCCAAAGTCCCGGGTCTACCATCTTCTTTCAGAGGATCGACAGTTATCCCTTAATGGTCTCGATGATATCTTGACTCGATCCATGAGCTTGAATGTGGAGGTCCGTGAACTGCATCATGGTTCGAAAAGATTCAACGCCCGTAAGGAGGTCGAAGAAAATCAGAATTGGCTTCCTCCGATCCCAACTCTCATCCGCCGGATTATATATCTCAAGTCGAGGGACGGGCAAGTACCATGAAGACCACCGCCAAAAGTCTCGTGGACTGGCCGAAAGAGAACGGGCTCGTGAGAAGTCCAGCACTTCAGCCAACGGTTCGCCAGTCGCCAACTTATAGAGGAGCTTAACGCGAAGGATAAGGAGCTACAGAGAAAGACAAAGAGCTTAAGGAAAAGATGAAGAGATGGTGTCGAATAGCCGAGCCTATGTGAATGCTCATATGATCTCTGGCCGAACTCCAAAAGCGCCACTCAAGAGGACTTCTCCGGATGGATGACCTGCTCCCGAGGGCGACTACAAGATAGTGAGGAGGAAGCCAAGGTGAGGGAGAGAGGGAGAGTGATCCAACAGATCAGTCGGTGATCCTCACCAATAACTTGTACAGATTATGACATGAAATGGAATGCCTCTTTGTTCAATGAATGATTGTGATCGAAAATTTTAAACCATTGTTTGTCCGAGTATTTGATTGTATGAGCACAAAGAAACAAAAACTAAATGTGATTATTAATCTAAGTATGAGAGATCTGAAAGCACTTTAAGCATGAGATCTAGGGAAGAAATGTCAATCTAACTTGATTGAAAATTTAACTCAACACTTAAGATCGAATCTCATTAAATCGAACCAAAACTTTAGCTCTTAAACTTTCTAAAGGAGGTCGCAATAAACTGTAGGAAAAGATCTAGTGCCGCTCATTTTATTTATCAACAGAGATCAGAATATACTTGACAGTCCGAAATTCGACAACGGGTTTGGGAGGTCAGAATGATTTGAGAGATCGCGAGGCTTTAATGAATGTGAGGACTTAGCATTGATTCAATTCTTGTGAGGAGAGATCTAAATGTGACCGCCTATCAAAGAGGGATCTAAACGTGATTAGTCGCTCAAAGAAGAATTTTTATTGATTCTAGGGTCGCCAAAATATGGTGTCGACAATGCTCTCTTTACATAATTTCTATTAAAGGAAAATTTCCGTGATAGGAATTATGTAAAGATTCGACTCATATTTTGGACGATTAGGTGTTTGAAGTTAAGGAACTAAAGCACACCTAAGTTAATGACCTAGAAATAGGCAATGTGGTTAGACCCAAATTAACTTGGATCAAAGAATCTGGAATAAAAATTAAAATCAACTTAGATCAAGGATCCAGAGGTTGATAACAGAAATGTAAATTGCATGAAATTAAAATCAACTTAGATCGAGGAACCAGAGGTTGATAATGTAAATGTAAATTGCATGAAATTTAAAATCAACTTAGATCAAGGAACCAGAGGTTGATAATGTAAATGTAAATTGCATGAAATTAAAATCAACTTAGATCAAGGAACCAGAGGTTGATAATGTAAATGTAAATTGCATGAAATTAAAATCAACTTAGATCAAGGAACCAGAGGTTGATAATAAATGTAAATTGCATGAAATTAAAATCAACTTAGATCAAGGAACCAGAGGTTGATAATGTAAATGTAAATTGCATGAAATTAAAATCAACTTAGATCAAGGAACCAGAGGTTGATAATGTAAATGTAAATTGCATGAAATTAAAATCAACTTAGATCAAGGAACCAGAGGTTGATTAAATAAATGTAAATTGCATGAAATTAAAATCAACTTAGATCAAGGAACCAGAGGTTGATGGTGTAATGTAAATTGCATGAAATTAAAATCAACTTGGATCAAGGAACCAGAGGTCGATAACAGAAATGTAAATTGCATGAAATTTAAAATCAACTTAGATCAAGGAACCAGAGGTTGATAATGTAAATGTAAATTGCATGAAATTAAAATCAACTTAGATCAAGGAACCAGAGGTTGATAAGAAATGTAAATTGCATGAAATTAAAATCAACTTAGATCAAGGAACCAGAGGGTGATAGCAGAAATGTAAATTGTATGAAATTAAAATAAACTTAGATCAAGGAACCAGAGGTTGATAGAACAAATGTAAATTTTATGAAATTAAAATCAACTTAGATCAAGTAAACAGAGGATGATAGCAAAAAAGTAAATTGGATGAAATTAAAATCAACTTAGATCTATGAACCAGAGGTTGATGGTGAAAATGTAAATTGTATGAAATTAAAATGAACTTAGATCAAGGAACCAGAGGTTGATAAATGTGAATTGCAAGAAATTAAAATCAACTTAGATCAAGGAACCAGAGGTTGATGGTGAAATGTATTGCATGAAATTAAAATCAACTTAGATCAAGGAACCAGAGGTTGATGGTGGAAATGTAAATTGCATGAAATTAAAATCAACTTAGATCAAGGAACCAGAGGTTGATAGCAGAAATGTAAATTGCATGAAATTAAAATTAATGATGTGTGAAATTAAAATCAACTTAGATCAAGGAACCAGAGGTTGATGGTAGGAAATGTAAATTGCAGGAAATTAAAATCAACTTAGATCAAGGAACCAGAGGTTGATAGCAGAAATTTAAATTGCATGAAATGTAAATTGCAGAAATTAAAATCAACTTACAAGGCAAGTCTAACCTCGACGCATGAAGTTCTTTCCCTGACGAAGTGTACTTAACAAGATACCGAAGGCCGATGATTAATGGAAAAGGAGTTGCAAGACTTGGCCAATGACCATCAAGGCTTCAAATGCCCCTCTTCTGTTCCCGATTTTCTTCTTATTTTATGGAAAGCGCCTTGCGAATTTTCACTTTCCTTACGCTCATTTGACTAGAAGCGCCTTCCTGTTTTCACCCTTTTTTTTTTTTTTTTTTTTTTTTTTTGATAACTCACTTTTTCAGATGCCCTTTCGGTTTTCATCCTTCACTCATTTTGCAGAGGGCGCCTCTCGTGTTTTCACCCTTTTCACACATTTTGCTAGGAGCGCCTTTCTGGTTTTCTACTCCTAAATTTTTTTTTTTTTTTTTTTTTTTTTTTTTTTTTCAAGTCCCAACTTCCCATATCAATAGGTTGTGTTCATCGCTAGTCATTCCCTATAATTCTCAATGCAATGTATATAAAGTTACCCGTGTTTAAATTCTTAACTCACAATAAAGCATTAACAAGTTAACAAATGCATGTTCCAAGGTAAATGGGCTAATGGAATATGAGAAAATATGGTTTTTAATAGCAAAGAATAAGAATATGAATTTCAAGAAAGAGAAATCTCACGAATTCCTTCATTAACTTTTCTAGACCCTTTATCGCCCCAAATACTAATAGTTTGAGAAGAATCTTGTGCCATGGTCACTTGCTACCTTTGACTCCATTTTACGGTCTCAATAAGGTTTCATGTTGCTAGGCGCATCCTTTGAGATTTTCAATCCCGATAACTCACTTTTTCAGTATGCCCTCTCGAGTTTACATCCTACACTCATTTTATGTATACGCCTCTCGTGTTTTCACCCTCTTTCACACATTTTGCTAGAGCGCCCTTTCTGTTTTTACTCCTACATTTTTTTTTTTTTTTTTTTTTTTTTTTTTTTTAAGTTAAAGTCCCACATTTTGTAGTAATTTCCTTCTATATAATATATCTTGGTTGGAGCTCCCGAGATTTGTCATTATTATTAAAGCGCCCTGGCCTTTCTTATTTGGAATATCGCCCATGGTAGATTTCAATCTTGTTTTGACCTATTCGATTTCATCTAGCTCGTTTCTCCATTAAGATTCACAAATAAGGAATTTCCATCTTGATTGGCAAACACAGCATATATGGAGTTGCCCTAATCAGTCATCTTTTCGATCATTCATTTGAGATTCTTGTTTACAATTTCCATGGCTTTGTTCATTTGGGGCCGATAAGGTGATGAATTAAGATGAATCACCCCGGAGGCTTCCAATGACATCGATCCCCCGCATTGCAATCGATCATGGACGCTTATCCACCAACAGATGTACAAAGACTTGTGACATTTTCAAACATATTCAATATAGTTTCTCCTTCCAAAGTAATCTAATAGTATCTCTGTCAGAAGATTTTCTTAGCCATCATGTGTTCGTTAGCTTATGTGGCATAGTTCCCCTTCATCGTAATCACTAGTATTCAGGCAATTATTGGTCCTTCAAAGTTAACTTCATGAATATCATAGTTGATTGAATCATTATGTATTGGTTGATTATTATTCTGAAGAAAATGGAAATGGGGCTACAAGAGGAGAATTAAGTGGTTTTATTAAGCAAAGAAAAGGCTAAACAAAAGAAGTAATCTGATATGAAAATTTGGAAAATGCGCTATTAACTTACTAATACTTAATCATGAGAGAAGGTCCATTCACAATTCACTTGACACCATGGACAAAGTAGTCAAGTGTTGGTAACCAAATATTCATTACTCAGAGAAAAGTATAAGGATATCCTTTGCCCACCAAGTATCAAGCTCTTGATTTCCTTTTATTTGCACAATCAAGATTTCTCGTTCCAACGCATCCCCTATGCATTCTTTCATGTGCACATTCTCTTTACCGCTTCGTGGTTAGCAACATTAGAATTGCACTTTCACTTTCCATCTCCAACCACCCATTTCTCGATAAGGGATCAGATTTACCTTTGAAAGCTCCACAATTGTGTGTTGAGTGACCAATTGCCCCCTATAGTAGTCACAATGAGCATTTGGATCACACCTCATTGATATGGGATTGTAAAAGGTCAAGTGGTATGGGGCTATCCGTTTATGCTTAAAAGGTAGCAATAAATCTCGCCAAGGGTATAGGCAGTGGTGGCCTGGATTGGGGAGTGGGTGATTTAGATGAACTAGTTTGTTTGAGTCACAGACGTGAAGTGTAAGCAATTGGTTATGGGACCTATTATGTTGGGATAAGAAGAACTTGTGGTGGAAAATTGGCTACCATTAGGTTTTGGGAAGGAAATCGAGAACGGTAGGTGTTTTGTGGGGGCATGGTTGATCACATTGTGCACCTCCTAGTCTCAAATTTGCCTCACCTCTCCCCAGATAATGTTAGCAAAGTTGTTGGAAGTGTTCCCGATCATCAAATAGAAATAAGGAGCTTTCAAGGTCTCAATGAAGAGAGAGCAAAGCTCATTGTCAATAATCGAGGGTATATCTCCGCTTTCTCTCCATCTCTCGAGCATATTCTTTGAAGCTTTCCTCGTCCCTCTCGCACCAAGTTTTGGAGATCTCTCCTTGTGAGGGCCACGTCAGCTTGAATTTGTATTGCTTCAAGAAGGTATCACCAAATCTTTCCAGAGCGCAGCCTTGCTCTCGCCCAATTGTATGCACCATCTCGTAGCCGCCCGAGAGGCTCTCGTGAAAGAAGTGAATGAGAAGCTGCTATCTTCTCGTTAGGGCACACATTTTGGCAATATAGGTTGCCAAGTGAATGCGAGGGTCTGAATTCTCAAAGATACTTATCAAATCGTGGACCTTGAATTTGGGTGGCACCACCACATCCAGATTAATCTTAATGATGCCACGCCAATCGAGCCATACATATTCAAGCCCTCTATAGCTCTTAATCTCTCTTCCAGAAAGGCATACCTTCTCATTTTCTCCCATCTTACTTTCTCCTCCGATGTGTGAGGTACTTCAACCGGGAAATGAGGGGCTAATGAATTGGAGGGTTCGGACCGAAAGGGATGGTTCGCATTCGGATGGCTGGATAATAAGAGAAAGGAGGTTCATTATTTAGTGGAACCAGATTGACAAAGGACCGCTTGATCCTGTGATTGATGGCTGGAAAGTGAAAGAGGTTGAAGCGTAGTGAGAATCAACCGCTGTAGGAGGTGGGGAGGTAATGGTAGGTTAAGGTCCTAAGTCGCTTATTTTGGGACATCTCTCATCGCCTTCACAAGTTCTCAAACTTGGTCTTTTATTTCGCATACTTGCCCTCGTAGGTTCTCAGACTTGTTCCCCGGTCTTCCATTATCTTCTTTGTCCGGATCTTGTTAAGTACACTCTGGTTGAATCGCGCTTGGTCGACTTGCCTTGTTCAAGCAATGTTGTTTTTCGTGAGGAAGTAAAAACTTTTAATAAATTTTGGATTTCAGAAAACTAAAGGTCCCGGTTCTGACGTAGGATACCGTGGCATCTAGAGCCAAAATGGAGTCCGAGAAGGATAATTGCATCAATTTTATCATGGCATTGTTCGATAGTCCGACTGAATGATCGGATTGAACACGCCTCTATAGTACTTGTCCATATGGCGCCCAACTTTTCGCATAACCCTAACGAGGAGTACTTCACGGAGTCATACTATCCATTCACAATTTTGCTAAACCATGGCCCGAACCGCCTCATAGGTTCAACAATGGTTTAGCATTCTCGTTATGGTCTAAGAACTTCTTCCGCTAACCGACTTGAGAATGCCATGTTAAAAATGATGCTTATCTTTCATAGACCTTAATTTAGTGATGTCTCAGGAAAACTTATTAGCGGATAGATCTGTAATCTTGGATTATATTGTTAAGAGTGGTACCTACACATTTATCAAAGTAGGAAAATGTGCAGGTTTTCTTAACAACATGATTCAAGATTACCCTTAAAAGTAAGAACAAAGTAAAATAAATGTAATAGGTAAGAGTAAGTATGCCCCTTTGTCCTAGCATAGGAGACTCTCGATACTGATGAGTGCTACCTAATTGGATAGTTCTATCTTATAAGGTAGCTTACTACGCTTTCACTATTGTGATAGTTTAGCTCAAGGTCTAACTTTCTAAAAGCCACATGTTCCCAAATTGCCTCATCAGAACAAGAGAGCCCCATTCTATAACCATGATATTGTCGGAAAATTCCACTGTATCACTTCAGAAATAGAACGAGTTTCAATTTGAGCGTGCCTTCACTGATACTAACGGGTAAAACCCACTGCACCGCTTACATGACCCTCCTACTTTCCTAAAAGGGTAAGAAAGCCCTGTTAGGACCATAGTGTGTGAGGACATTGTGTGAGTGTTCAGTGTGAAGGGACACCTTTACCTCTTCCCAATTCAGGGATTTTATTTTTCCATTTTTCCTTTTTTTTTCCTTTTGAAATGAAGAGCATCAGAAGAGATAGAACAGCAAAACAAAATAGTTAGCAGAATAATAATTAACATATAAGACATCACGAGTGAGCCCATCTAACTATAATTTGATCTGACAAAATTAAATCTACTTTTGGACCACTAGACCGGTATAATCCCTGAGTCGCTAAGTCGTCGCAATAGATTTTGCGTCGTCGACGATCACCACCAAGTGGGAAAAAGTGAGGAGTCGCCACCTTAGTTTTGAGGGAAACTAAAGAAAACCATTTGAGAAGTTAAATTAAAAATGAAACCACTTCAAAACAGAGATTCTAAGTTCTGGTCCGTAACTGGGGAAGGTGTTAGCACCCCACCTCGCCCCTTAATAAGGGTAAGTAGATTTAATTCGCATTCTTATAAATTAGTTAGAGGGCTTAGACGGCAATGTTAATCCTTTTAGTAAAAGGAATATTTGATTTTTCACTAAATTTGATCACCTGATACATAAGTAAATGAGACAACCTTAGTGAACGGGTGTGAGAATCTGATAAGAACTCTCCTCCGATCTCTTTAAGTTGTTTATTAAAATTTGAGGGGAGACCTGATAAGAACCCTCCTCCGATCTCTTTTAAGTTATTTATTGTACTTGAGGGGAGACCTGATAAGAACCCTCCTCCGATCTCCTTTAGAGTTATTTATTAATGTGAGTTGAGACCTGATAAGAACTCTCCTCCGATCCCTATTTAATGTTTATTAAAATTTTGAGGAGACCTGATAAGAACTCTCCTCCGATCTCTATTTAATAGTTATTAAAATTTTGGATTGAGACCTGATAAGAACTCTCCTCCGATCTCTTTAAATTAGAATTTTGAGTTGAGACCTGATAAGAACTCTCCTCCGATCTCTTTAAATTAGACAGAGCCTGAAGGGATTTTTCCGATCTCCCGGATTTTAATTTCAACTACATGACATAAGAACCTAAAGCTAAGGATCCTTAAATTTAAAGAGGTTGGGATAAGATTTCTCGATACCTTTTGACTAGATGGGGAAAACTAGACTTGATTTACCGACCTTCCATGTATTCATTTTACCAATATCTATTAACATCCGATCTATTCGTTATGTTTACTTTGGTTCTATTTCACTTATGACATCTTGTCGAATTGTCGCACGCCACCAATAGTTTGGCTATCTTCCGACGTGTTATTCATGTTCTCTCTTTAAAAGAGACCCCTGTTGCAGTTACTCACGCTTACTCCAACCATTTACATACTACTAGGAGTTAGAAAACTTGTTTTCAAAAATGATGAAGATTAATAAAATGAACCGATCACTAAATAGATGATTTGAGAGTGACATTCTTTGGGATTGCTTGTGCAAAAATGATCTTGAAGAAAATCGCAGATGTAAGAAGAACAAGGAAAATGCGGAAATAAATGCAGACACTTAATAAAACAAGAGTATGAACTCTTACAACAACATTTTTCTTGGGATCTCTTGTACAAAAGTAGAAAGTCACAGATGTATGAAGAACAAAAGAAATGCAGAAAATAAACTTAAACAAAGAGATGAGCTCTTACCGTGAGGAGCCAAATCTACTAAAATAATTATGGGGTGTCAAATAGTGATAAGACCAAGGACCGATTAGCCTGAGGTGGTGTTCTTCAGAACTGGAGGGTGATTAGCTAAAATGCGACCATCAAGATGAAAAGAACTGAATAGAATGAAGTTGAGCTTGGACAATGAAATGATAAAAGGCGTAAAGTGAGAGTGTGACCAGATAATGAACAAACCGAAATGTAGAGTTCCAGATTCGCATCTTTTCAAGAAAAACACTTCAGAAAACTTGTTTCAAAAGTCTTTTTGATTGACACTTCTAAATAGCAGAGTAGTAAACTAAATGAAATTTCAGAGTTCCTCTGCTATAATAACAGCCTCTTGTCTATTTTTTCTTGCCCGTCCCTTGAACAGTTTTTATGCAGGTATTTATAGGAATCGTGCTCTTCGTGAAGGGTCAGATTTATTTTGAGGGAGATGGAGGGTCAAGATTTCAAGGACATGATCGGAGGTTCGTGAATTAAAGAGAATCAAAATGAATGGTTGAGATCACTCTTCATAATATTTGTCATTTTCTTCTTTCCATCCGACGGCCCAAATTTCTTGTCCTAACGATCCGAGGGCTAAGAGCGAAAGACGCTGTATTGTCGCCTTCTCTTGATCTAAGGGTTCCGGTTTGTCCTTACAAGTGGGATCAACGTGGAGATTGGGATGTACAGGATCACATGACATACCCCGCACTCACAAGATTAAGTGCGATTCTAGGCGTATGGAGATCTCGCTCGCAACGCCTAACTACTCTACCGATTCTCGACGACTGTTATTGGAATTTGTCTTATTCTTTGCCTACCGATCCTCCTCTTCTCGATCTCTTTCACATGTTCTTTCCGACCTTTCATGCTGGTCTCCCACCTTCCGATCTATTATTCCGATCTTTTCCTTCTTCAGTCCTGGCCTTGGTCAAAGTATTAATTGTCCTCGATTCCCTGCCGCTCGCTTGCTCTGCCAAAGAATAAATGCCTATTTTCCCTATATATACTCCTCGACAGAGACATTTCTTTCATCCGATTTTCTCTCTTCCTTTCTTACTTTCCTGCTCTAGCCGCCCGGAAGTTCGCTATAATCGTGGCTTTGATCTTTTCCGATGAACTTCTTTACTCACCGATCAAAATTCACGATCCTTGATCGAATGACCTTAATCGACGATGGTGAGAGGACCGATTTGACCGACCAGATATGGACTTAGTTGTAGCGATCTCGAGTCGCCAACCGAAGTTCATTCGCTTTCATCACATTGAGTGTTCCGGCAGCCTTTCCTCCACATTGGGTGTTCCGGCAATGGGTCGGTTTCGGTGGTAAGACGGCACGATGTCTCTCATCTTCATGGGAGTCATAGTCACCCCATCCGAGCTGCACATCTATCCGATGCCAACAACTGCCTCCCGTCAAACACATCTTTGATTCACCACAAGACTAGGCTTTGACATAGGCCTTTAGATAGGATGTTCCACCTGGCCTCTAGAGATCGCCCAAATGATGTAATCCTAAATGTAATCGATCTCTAGAGATCGCCCAAATGATGTAGTTAAATGATGTAATCCGATCTTTGAAAATAAAGACTTTATTTTATCTGCTATCATCTTATTATTTTTGCATTGATTATTTTTCCGATTCTAATGTGGTTATCCGATCTGTTCTTTACCCGAATGACACTTAATCGATCCTTTATTCAAAATATTTAACTTATTATGCCGATCTCCAATTAACCGATCTCCGAACATTCGATATTTGAGAGAAGTGTCGTAACAAATTGCCGAGTTCCACCAATCGATGCACGCTTAGAACTCGCGAGCATTAAATGCTCTGACTAGTATAAATAGGGGTGGAGGGTTAGCCGCTTGTTCTCTCATTCCATTTTCAATCTCGCCACAACTTCAAGTTCTCTCGCTTTCAAGTTCTTCCGACGCCATCGACTCCTGCAAGGGCTTTGATCCTCTTTTAATTTAAATTTTTGTTTCTTTTGAAAATGAACGGCGTCAAGGTCGTAGAGCGCAGCCTCCTTCGATTCGCCTCGTGGTCATCGCCCCAAGAAGAGGCACGGGCCAAGCGCTCAACAAGAACCTCCTGTGGCCTCCGCCCAACTCTGGGCGGGTCATACCATCGAGGCTCGCACCTTCTTCAAGGAGAGACCTTCCTATAGACGAAGCCCGCTTGTTCTTTGAGAATCTGATCCGCAATCGCTTGTTCAAGAATACAATATTTGTCCCGATTCATATGAGCTGATCATGCCATGGCGCATCTTCGTGGTCGATCACTCTTTGAAGAGAATGACATGGTCATGGTGTACGAGGAACGCTTAAAGGCCGGTCCGAGGTTCCTCTAGACGATTTCTATAAGGAGGTCCTAAAACTTCACCGAGCATCCATTGTTCAAATTCACCCCAACTCGTATGGATCTTGGTAGCTTTCCGAGGTCTATGCCGAGCTAAGGGAATCAGACCACGGCTAAGGTGTGTTCGCCGAGCCGCATGCACTAACTCACAAAGGATGATTTAACATCTGTTCTTTCAGCGGCCTCATTATGACTCTTTTCCGATCCGCCTCATCCCTTAAGAATTGGAAGAACCTGCTTCTTCATTCCGAGGAGTAAAGATCCGAGTCGCTTGAGGACTTTCCTCGTAGCTGGGTACCAGGCCCTCGCTCAAGCACATTACCCCGAGTCAAGAGGAAAGCTAATAGTGATGGAGTCAAGAGTCGCCGCCACTCTAAAATATTCCTCGCCCAAATGCGGATCGCGAATCGCACCATTGACCATGCAACCTATCACCGCCAAGATCGCTAACTTCCGCTCTCGACCTGCATTGGTATTTTCTATATCTCGCTCGTGACCTTAGCGATCTCACTAACCTCTTTTTCTCTCAAGTGTATGGCGGTGGTGAAGGTTCTAGGAAACGAAGAAAGAAAGAGAGATCTCCTAAGATAAAGGAGATGAAGCTGCCGAACGATTTCAAACACCTTGCCACGAACTCGGGAGATACAAAGAGACCCGCTCAACCTTTGGATCAGCCGCCAAGCCGTCCGATCACCTCCTAGATCTAAGAGCACTCCACCTCTCCCAATTGTTCCAAGCATGCATGTGGGTCCTTCTCAATCTTCTCGGGGGACTCTTCTCGTGGCGCCTGACATCGATCGACCTTGAAGGATAACCGATCAAGTAGGGAGAACCCTGATTTTGCCAAAGTCCCGGGTCTACCATCTTCTTTCAGGAGGATCGACAAGCTATCCTTAATGGTCTCGGTGATATCTTGACTGATCCATGAGCTTGAATGTGGAGTGTCCGTGAACCGTATCATGGTTCGAGAAAAGATTCAACGCTCGTAAGGAGGTCGGGAAGAAAATCAGAATTGGCTTCCTCCGATCCCAACTCTCATCCGCCGATTATATATCTCAAGTCGAGGGATCGGGGCACTATGAAGACCAAGCCGAAAAGTCTCGTGACTGGCCGAAAGAGAACGCTCTCAGAGAAGTCTGCACTTCAGCCAACGGTTGCCTGTGTCGCTTCAACTTATAGAGGAGCTTAACGCGAAGGATAAGGAGCTACAGAGAAAGACAAAGAGCTTAAGGAAAAGATGAAGAGATGGTGTCAGAATAGCCGAGCCTATGTGAATGCTCATAAGGATCTCGGCTTCAACTCAAAAGCGCTACTCAAGAGGTGAGGACTCTCCTCGGATGATGACCGGTTCTCAGGTCCCTTACTAAGATAGTGAGTGAGGCCGGTCGTTCGGACGACTCCGGGAGCCTGAAGAGTAGCCTCTCCTTCCACTGTTCCAGTACACGTCCTCCGAGGACCTTCTGGCGCCGCATATCGATCGATTTCGAAGGATAACCAGTCGCTATAACCCTATTTGCCAAAAAGTCCTAGTCTACCATCTTTTCAGAGGACGTGACAGTTATCTTCCGACGGTCCGATGATATCTGACTGATCTACGAGCTGAATGCGGAGCGTTCGGTGAACAGACCACGGTTCGCAGATCAACGTCAGCAAGGAGGCCTAGCGTACCACCTGGCTTCCTCCCATCCAACTCTCATCACGATTACATACCGTCGGATCTGCCGTCACGAGCCATCAGTCGTCGGTGCGCCAGCGACCGCCGAAAGAGATCTGGCTCGTAGCGTCCAGCACGTGCCGCGTCGCCGTGCCCGCCAACCATGCAGGAGCCAACGCCGCGATAAGAGCGAGCTTCATGCAGAAAGAGCTGGCGAAAAAGACGAAGAGATGGCGTCACCGAGCCTGGCGTGAATGCTTGGTAAGATCTGGTCGGTCCAAAGCCACCGGCGACTTCTCCTCGATGAGCGATCAGCACGCGCGAAGATATGAGATAGTCGGCGCAGGAGAGGAGGCGACCAAATGTAAGATCAAAGTCGCGATCCCCACCACTTGTTCGTATCGAGCCATTTACTGATTTAAATGAATGCCTTCTTTGCTCACCGAATGATTGCATCCGTGGCTCTTAAACCATTGTTTGTTCCGAAAGAGCCTGATTGTAGCGCACAAAGAAAACAGTCTCAAACGCGATTGACAATTCATGACGAAAGCCATTCTGCTACGAGATCGGGCAGAATAGTCGTCGCATCGGTTTCGATCGAAAATTTAATCAACACTTACACGAATCTCAACAACCAAAATCTTTCAGTTTGCCGAAGAGTGTCGCTACGTTCGGTAGAAAAGACGCGCTACCATTTATTATCAATGATCGAATATATTATTAGTTCGATAACGGCGCTTGAGAGGTTTGCAGTCGATTTGTATCGGCTATGTTTTACGAACGTGAGATTTAGCATTGATTCAATTCTTGTGAGAGATCGAATAGATCGTCAGGATCGAAACGCGATTATTATTCGTGTGCCTTTGATTCTATCAACATGGCAGCCTATTAGTACAGCCTCTAACCCCGATCGCACGATAATAAATGGCTCTTCGCCTGCCCAGATCGTTTGCACCATACTTGGGATCGCCAGAGGTTACCGAAAGAAGAAAGTCAAAATTTCAAGAGCACCAAACATTCATTTTTGATTCTCTTAATTCCTAACATTCGACAGCGTTCCTTCTCAAATCTGATCTCCATCTCTCAAATAATCTCTGACTTTCATGGGGAGATACCTTCCCATCACCAAGATGAAAAATCCAGCTCAGGACCCGGCAAAAGAGAGGTAGTTATTATACGTAAGAACTGGTTCCCATTCGCCAGTTACTGCTATCAGCTTGATTAGAGCACTTTGAAATTGCTTTCAAAGTAAGACAAAGTGACTTCACACCCGAACCCCGTAATCCTTTTCAATAAAACACTTTAGAAAACTAGTTTCAAAAGTCTTTCTAATCAAAACTTCAAAGTAGCAGCAGTAACAACCGAATCAAGTTTCGCAGTTCTTCCGCTATAATAACTACCTCTTTTTGCCCGCCCAATGCTTTTTCATGCAGTATTTATAGAATCGTGCTCCTCATGAAGGGTCGATTTATTTTGAGGAGATGGAGGATCAAGATTTCGGCGACATAATCTGATGTTCAGGAATTAAAGAGAATCAAAATGAATGGCCGAGATCACTCTTCGTAATTTTTGTCCTTTCTTCTTTCAACTGACGCCCCCAAATCTTCTCGCTCGAACGATTCGAGGGCTAAGAGCGAAAGACGCCGTATTGTCGTTTTCTCTTGATCCAAGGGTTCCGGTTTGTCCTTGTCGACACCATATTTTGGCCAATTCTAGAATCAATAAAAATTCTTCTTTGAATAGCTAATCACGCTTTCCGATCCTCTTTGATAGGCGTCACATTTCCGATCTCTCCTCACAAAGAATTGAATCAATGCTAAGTCCTCACATTCATTAAAGCCTCACGATCTCTCAAATCATTTACCGACCTCTCAAACCCGTTGTCGAATTTCCTGACCAAGTATATTCCCGATCTCGTTGATAAATAAAATGAACTGCACTAGATCTTTCCTACCAGCTTTATTGCCGACCTCCTTTCCGAAGGTTTAAGAGCTAAAGTTTTGGTTCTGATTTAATGAGGATTCCGATCTTAAGTGTTCGAAAGTTAAATTTTCAATCAAGTTCCATTCAAGATTTCTTCCCTACCGATCTCATGCTTAAAGTGCTTTCCGATCTCTCATACTTAGATTAATAATCACATTTAGTTTTGTTTTGTCAGGCTCATACAATCAAATACTCGCATAAACAATGGTTTAAAATTTTCCGATCACAATCATTCATTGAACAAAGAGGCATTCCATTTCATGTCATAATCAGACAGTTATTCTACTGGGATCACCCCACCGATCTACATTTGGATCACTCTCCTCTCTCCTCACCTTCGCTTCCTCCTCACTATCTTCGCCGCCGCCCCTGGAGCCGTGTCATCCATCCAGAGAAGTCCTCTTCAGTAGCGCTTTGGAGTTCGCCAAGAGATCCTTATGAGCATTCACATAGGCTCCGCTATTCCCCGACACCATCTCTTCATCTTTTCCTAAGCTCTTTGTCTTTCTCTCAGAAGCTCCTTATCCTTCGCGTTAAGCTCCTCTATAAGTTGAGCGACTGAGCGCTTCATGGGCCCTCAAGTGCCCTGACTTCTCTGAGAGCCCGCTCTCTTCACCAGTCACGAGACTTTTTCGCCACTGGTCTTCATGGTACTTCGCCTGGCCCTCGACTTGAGATATATAATCCCGAGCGATGAGAGTTGGGACTGAGGGAAGCCACCCGATTTTTCTTCCCACCTCCTTACCTGACGTTGAATCTTTTCCTCAACCATGGTCCGTTCACTGCATACACTCCATTCAAGCTCATGGATCGAGTCAAGATATCATCGAGACCATTCCGGATAGCCTCGTCCCGATCCTCCCGAAGAAGATGGTAGACTTGACTTTGGCAAAATCCGGGTTCTCCTAACAGTCCGTTATCCTTCAAGGAATCGATCAAGATTGAAGCGCCACGAGAAGAGGTCCTCCTGTAAGATTGAGAAGGACCCCCGTCTGCATTTCTGGAACAATTGGGAGAGGTGGAGGTCGCTTCTTCCGATCTAGGAGGTGATCTGACAGCCTTCTGGGCCGGGCAGATCCAAAGGTTGAGGCGTCTCTTTGTATCTCCCTGTGTTCGTGATCGGTGTTTGAAGTCGCTCCGAACGCCATCTCCTTTATCTTCCGGAGATCTCTCTTTCTTTCTTTCGCTTCTGTAACCTTCACCACCCGCCATACCCGCATGTAAAAGAGGTTAGTGAGATCGCTAAGGTCCCGAGAACCGAGATATAGAAAATACCAATGCCGAGGTCGAGAGCTAAGTTCGCGATCTTGGCCGGTGATCAGTTGCATGGTCCAATGGTGCGCTGCAATACCACATTTGGACAGAATATTTTAGAGTGGCGGCCCGACTCTTCACTCCATCACTATTAAGCTTTCCTCGACTCGTGGTAATGTGCTTCTGCTGTGGGCCCTCGTACCACCAAATACGAGGAAAGTCCTCAAAGCAATTTCTGATCTTTACTTCCTCGTAATGAAGAACCTGCTCTTCCAATTCTTAAGGGATGAGGGCAGATCGGAAAAGAGTCCGCAATGAGGCTTCACCGAAAGAACCAAAGGTTCGCCATCCTTTCTACGAAGTTAGTCCAGGCAATTTCTACCAACACCTTAGCCGTAGGTCCGATTCCCTTAGCTCTGCATAGACCCTAAAGCTACCAAGATCCGCCACGAGTTGGGGTGAATTTGAACAATGGATGCTCTGAAGTTTTAGGACCTCCTTATAGAAATCGCCTAGAGGGAACCTCGATCGCCTTTAATCGCTCGTGACACCATGACCATGTCATTCTCTTCAAAAGAGTGATCGACACGAAGATCGCCATGGCACTTGATCACCATATGAATCAGACAAATATTGTATTCTTGAACAAACGATTGCAGATCGGATTCTCAAGAACCGACTAAGCTCGCTATAGGAAGGGTCTCTCCTTGAAGAAGGTGCGAGCCTCGATGGTATGACCCGCCCCGAGTTGGAGCGAGGCCCCGGGAGGTTCTTGTTGAACGCTTGGCCCGATCGCTTCTTCTTCATCGATGACCATGAGAATCAATCAAGGAGGGCTCGCCGCCTTCCGACCTTCTGACCGCTCATTTTCAAAAGAAACAAAGAATTTAAATTAAAAGAGGATCAAAGCCCTTACCGAGTCCGACGGCGCCTAAGAACTTGAGAAAACGAGAGAACTTCAAGTTGTGAGCAGGGATTGAAAATGGAATGAGAGAACAACCGCTAACCCTCCCACCCCTATTTATACTAGTCCGAGCATTTAATGCTCATGAGGTTCTAGGCAACGATCGATTGGTGGAACTCGACAACTGCTCGACACTTCTCTCAAATATCCGAATGTTCGTAGATGGGTTAATTGGAGATCGCATAATAAGTTAAATATTTTGAATAAAGGATCGCTATGTCATTCGTAAAGAACCAGATCGGATAACTACATTAGAGATCGGAAAATAATCAATGCAAAATAATAAGATGATAACCGATAAAATAAAGTCTTTATTTTCAAAAGATCTGATTACATCATTTGGGCGATCTCTAGGATCTGATTACACTAACATTGATCACATCATTTCGTGATCTCTAGAGATCTGATTGCATTGAAAATAAAATACATCATTTGGGCGATCTCTAGGATCTGACTACAATAAAGGTCTAACTACATCATTTGGGCGATCTCTAGAGATCTGATTACATTTTAGGATTACATCATTTGGGCGATTCTCTAGAGACCGTGGAACATCCTATCTAAAAGGCCTATGTCAAAGCCTAGTCTCGTGGTCAATCAAAAGATGTGTTTGACCAGAGACCGCTATTGACATCTGATAGATGTGCAGCAGATGGGGTGACTATGACTCCCATGAAGATGAGAGACATCGCCACCGATGTTACCACTAAACCGACCCTGTCGAACACCCAATGTGGAGGAAAGACGCCTAACACCCAATGCGATGAGAAACCGAATGAACTCGCTTGAGCGACTCGAGATCGCCACAACCAAGGTCCGCAATACAGACGGTCAAATCCAAATTCTCACCATCGCCGCTAAGGTCATTCGATCACCGGATCGTGAATTTTCAGCGGTGAGTAAAGAAGTTCATCTGAAAGATCAAAGCCACGCTTATAGCCGTAACTTCCACCGAGCAATGAACAGTGGAAAGTAAGAAAAGAAGAGAGGAAAATCAGATGAAAGAAATGTCTCGCCGATAGGAGTATATATAGGGAAAATGAGCATTTATTGTCGAAGGTAAAACGGCTTAACGCTGGGAATCGAGGGACAATTAATACTTTGACCAAGACCGACCAAGAAGGGAAAAGATCTAATAGTAGATCTAAGGTGGGAGACCAGCATGAAAGGTCCTGAAAGAACATGTGAAAGAGATCAGAAAGAGGAGGGATCAGACAAAAAGAATAAGACAAATTCCAATAACCGCCGCCGTAATCGAGCCGAGGTAGTTAAGGCGCAGACGAGATCTCCACCGCACGCCAAAGAATCGCCCGCAATGCCGACAGTGCCAGGTATGTCATGACAAATCAGACATCCCAATCTCCACCGTTGATCCCACTTGTAAGGACAAACCCTAACCCTTAGATCAAGAGAGAAGACGACAATACCAAAGTTTTTCGCTCTTAACCCTGATCGTCTTGACAAGGAAATTTGGGACCGCTGATGGAAAGAAGAAAAGGACAAATATTATGAAGAGTGATCTCAACCATTCATTTTGATTCTCTTTAATTCGAACCTCCGATCATGTCCTTCAAATCTCGACCTCCATCTCCTCAAATAAATCCCGACCTTCACGAAGAGCACCCGATTCCTATAAATACCGCATAAAAACTGCTCAAGGACTGACGGCAAGAAAAAATAGACAAGAGGTCATATTATAGCAGAGGAACTCAAATTTCATTTAGTTTACTACTCACATTTAGAAGTGTCAATCAAAAAGACTTTTGAAACAAGTTTTCAAGTGTTTTTCTTGAAAAGATTCTCACATCGAACTCTACATTTCCAGCTTGTTCATTATCCGTCACACTCTCACTTTCTCGCCATTTTATCATTTCTGTCCAAGCTCAACTTCATTCTATTCTTCTTTTCATCTTGATCCGTCGATTTTAGCTAAGCACCCTCCGCTTACGAAGAACACCACTCAAAGCAATCACCCACTGCCTTATCACTATTTGCCACCCCATAGTTATTTTAGTAGACCCGCCTCACTGTAAGAGTTCATACCGCTTTATACGCTTATTTTCCGCACTTCTTTTGTTCTTCATACATCCGCAACTTTCTTCAAGATTATTTTGTACAAGAGAACCCAAGAAAATGTTGTTGTAAGAGTTCATGCCATCGCTTTATTAAGTGTCTATGTCTATTTCCGCATTTTCCTTGTTCTTCTTACATCCGCGATTTTCTTCAAGATCATTTCGCACAAGCAATCCCAAAGAAAGTCAATCTCAAATCATCTTTTAGTGATCAGCCCATTTTATTGATCTCCGTCATTTCAAAAACAAGTTTTTCTAACTCCTAGTAGTATGTAAATGGTTGGGTAAACGAGGTAGTCAGAACTTAGGGTCTCTTTTAAAAGAGAGAACATGAATAACACGTCAGAAGATAGCCAAACTATTAGGCCGACGTAACAAAGAATTCGCAAGATGTCATAAAGCTAAATAGAACCAAAGTAAACATAACAAGATAGATCGGATGTTAATAGATATTGGTAAAATGAATACATGGAAGGTCAGTAAATCAAGTCTAGTTTTCCCATCTAGCCAAAAGGTATCGAGAAATCTTATCCCCAACCTCTTTAAATTTAAGGATCCTTATCCTTAGGTTCTTAGGACACCAAAATTCGAGATCTAAAATCCCTTTCGTGCTCCTTTCTAATTTAAAAGAGATCTGAGGAGAGTTCTTATCCGGCCTCAACTCAAAATTCTAATTTAAAAGAGATCTGAGGAGAGTTCTTATCCTGCCTCAATCCAAAATTTTAATAACTATTAAATAGAGATCTGAGGAGAGTTCTTATCCTGCCTCAACTCAAAATTCTAATAAACATTAAATAGGATCTGAGGAGAGTTCTTATCCTGGCCTCAACTCTAACATTAATAAATAACTCTAAAGGAGATCTGAGGAGGGTTCTTATCCTGCCTCCCTCAAAATTTTAATAAATAACTTAAAAGAGATCTGAGGAGGGTTCTTATCCGCCTCCTCAAAATTTTAATAAATAACTTAAAAGAGATTGGAGGAGAGTTCTTATCCGATTCTCACACCTGCTCACTAAGGTTGTCTCATTTACTTATGTATCCGTGATCCAAATTTAGTGAAAATCAAATATTCCTTCTACCAAAAGGATTAACATTGCCGCCTAAGCCCTCCTAACTAATTTATAAAGGACGCAGACTAAATCTACTTACCCTTATTAAGGGACGAGGTGGGGTGCCTAACACCTTCCCCACCCATTTACTGACTCTAACTTAGAATCTCTGCTTTGAAGTGGTTTCATTTTTAATTTAACTTCTCAAATGGTTTTCTTTAGTTTCCTCAAAACTAAGGTGGCGACTTCACTTTTTCCCACTTCGTGAGTGATCGCCCAGCGATCAAAAATCTATCATGATACCATGGCGACTACTGGGATTATACCCTGCCTAGTGGTCCAAAAGTAGATTTAATTTTGTCCGATCAAATTATAGTTAGATGGGCTCACTCACATGTCTTATATGTTAATTATTATTATCGCTAACTATTTTGTTTGTTTTGCCTGCTCTATCTCTTACAAGGTTTTCATTTCAAAAAGGAAAAAAGGAAAATGGAAAATAAAATCCCTCGAATTGGGAAGAGGTAAAAGGTGTCCCTTCACACACCGAACACTCACACAATGTCCTCACACACTATGGTCCTAACCCGGCTTTCTTACCCTTTTAGGAAAGTAGGAGGGGGTCATGTAGCTGCACTGTGGGTTTTACCCTCATTAGTATCCGTGAAGGCTTCGCCAAATTGAAACTGCTCTATTTACCGTGATACCCGTGGAATTTTCCCTACAATATCATGGTTATAGAATGGGGCCTCATCGCTATGAGGGGCAATTTGGGAACTCGTGGCTTTTAGAAAGTTAGACCTTGAGCTAAACTATCACAATAGCCGAAGTCGTAGTAAGCTACCTTATAAGATAGAACTATCCAATTAGGTAGCACTCATCCCAGATCGTGAGTCTCCTATGCTAGGACAAAAGGGGCATACTTACTCTTACCCTATTCTCGCTTATTTTACTTTGTTCTTACTTTTAAGGGTAATCTTGAATCATGTTGTTAAGAAAACCTGCACATTTTCCTACTTTGATAAATGTGTAGGTACCACTCGCCAACAATATAATCCAAGATTACCCGAATCTATCCCGCTAATAAGTTTTTCCCGCAGATATCACTAAATTAAGGTCTATGAAAGACAAGCATCATTTTTAACATGGCATTCTCGAGTCGCCATGTATAGTTCTTAGACTATATCGTAATGCTAAACCATTGTTGAACCTATGAGGCGGTTCGCCATGGTTTAGCAAAATTGTGAATGGATAGTATGACTCGTAGGTACTCCTCGTTAGGTTATGCGAAAGTTGGAAGCGCCATATGGACAAGTACTATAGAGGCGTGTTCAATCCAGCCATTCACCGCGACTATCGAACAATGCCATGATAAAATTGATGCAATTATCCTTCTCTGCACTCCATTTTGGCTCCTAGATGCCACAAGATCCTTCGTCCGAACCAGACCTTTAGTTTTTACGAAATCCAAAATTTATTAAAAGTTTTTTTACTTCCTCGTAAAAACAACATTGCTTCAACAAGGCAAGTCCGACTAAGCACGCGATTCAACCTCAAATGAGTGTACTTAACAAGATCCCTGACAAAGAAGATAATGGAAGACCAGGAACAAGTACAGAACCTACAGTGGCAAGTGTCTGAAATAAAAGACCAAGTTTCAGAACTTGTGAAGCTGATGAGGGAGATGTCCCAAAATAAGCCAGCTTCTGCACCTTAACCTACCATTACCTCCCCACCTCCTACAATCTGCGGTTGATTCTCACTACGCTCAACCTCTTTCACTTTCCACCATCAATACCGATCCGACGGCCACCGCCAACTGGTTCCACTAAATAATGAACCTCCTTTCTTATTATCCAGCCATCCCGAATGCCGAACCATCCCTTTCGTCCCGAACCTCCAATTCATTCCGCCTCATTTCCTGGGCTTGGGAGTACTCACACATCAGAGGAGAAAGTAAGATGAGAGAAAATGAGAAGTCATCTCGCCTGAAGAGAGATTAAGAGCTATAGAGGGCTTGAATATGTATGGCTCAATGACGTGGCATCATTAAGATTAGTACCGATGTGGTGGTGCCACCCAAATTCAAGGTCCCCGATTTCGATAAGTATACCGGGAATTCAGACTGCATTCACTTGGCAACCTATATTGCCAAAATGTGTGCCCTAACAGAAGATGACAGCTTCTCATTCACTTCTTTCACGAGAGCCTCTCCGAGCAAATCCGAGATGGTGCATACAATTGACAGGAGCAAGTCGCGCCCCGAAAGATTTGGCCGATACCTTCTTGAAGCAATACAAATTCAATCGCGACGTGGCTCTCACAAGGAGAGATCTCAAAACTTGGTGCAGAGGGACAGGAAAGCTTCAAAGAATATGCTCAGAGATGGAGAGAGAAAGCAATGAGATATACCTCCGCTTATTGACAATGAGCTTTGCTCTCTTCATTGAGACCTTGAAAGCTCCTTATTTCTATTTGATGATCGGAACACTTCCAACAACTTTGCTAACATTATACAGATCGGGAGAGAATTGAGGCAAATTTGAGACTAGGAGGTGCACAATGTGATCAACCATGCCCCCACAAAACACCTACTGCTCTCGATTTCTTCCCAAAACCTAATGGTAGCCAATTTTCCACCACAAGTTCTTTCTTATCCCAACCGCAATAGGTCCCATAACCAATTGTTTACACTTCACGCCCACGACTCAAACAAACTAGTTCATCTAAATCACCCACTCCCAATCCCGACCCACCACCGCTTATACCCTTGAGCGAGATTTATTGCTACCTTTTAAGCATAAACCAGATAGCCCCATACCACTTGACCTTTACAATCCCCATATCCAATGAGGTGTGATCCAAATGCTCATTGTGAATACTATAGGGGCAATTGGTCACCAACACACAATTGTGGAGCTTTCAAAGGTAAAGTACAAACCTTATCGTAAATGGGTGGTTGGAGATGGAAAGTGAAAGTGCAATTCCTAATGTTGCCTAACCACTAAACTGTAAAAGAGAATGTGCACATGAAAGAATGCATAGGGGATGCGTTGGAACCGTAAATGCTGACAGTAAATAAAAGGAAATCAAGAGCTTGATACTTGGGGGGCAAAGGATATCCTTATACTTTTCTCTGAGTAATGAATATTTGGTTACCAACACTTGACTACTTTGTCCATGGTGTCAAGTGAATTGTGAATGGACCTTCTCTCATGATTAAGTATTAGTAAGTTAATAGCGCATTTTTCCAAATTTTCATATCCGATTACTTCTTTTGTTTAGCCTTTTCTTTGCTTAATAAAACCACTTAATTCTCCTCAGAATCGCCTCATTTCCATTTTCTTCAAGAATAATAATCAACCAATACATAATGATTCAATCAACTATGATATTCATGAAGTTAACTTTGAAGGACCAATAATTGCCCTGAATACTAGTGATTCTGATGAAGGGGAACTATGCCACGCAAGCTAACGAACACATGATGGCTAAGAAAATCTTACGACAGAGATACTATTAGATTACTTTGGAAGGAGAAACTATATTGAATATGTTTGAAAATGTCACAAGTGCTGTACATATGCTGGCTGGAAAAACGTCCCATGATCGATTGCAATGCGGGGATCGATGTCATTGGAAGCCTCCGGTGATTCATCTTAATTCATCACCTTATCGCCCCAAATGAACAAAGCCATGGTAATTGTAAACAAGAATCTCAAATGAATGATCAAAAGATGACCGATTAGGGCAACTCCATATATGCAAGCGCTTTGCCAATCAAGATGGAAATTCTTCATTGTGGAATCTTAATGGAGAACAGAGCTAGATGAAATCTTATAGGTCAATACAAGATTCAAATCTACCATGGACGATATACCAAAGAAGAAAGGCTGTGGCGCTTGAATAAGAATGAACAATCTCGAGCTCCAACCAAGAGATCTTATATCAAGGAAAATACTACAAAATGTGGGACTTGAACTTAAAAAAAAAAAAAAAATAAAAAATTGTAGGAGTTAAAACCCGAACGGGCGCTCCTACCAAAATTGGTTAACGAGGGTGAAAACCTTAGAAGTCGCCTTCAGAAAAAAGATTTAAGGATGAAAACTAGAGAGGGAATCATGAAAAAGTGAGTTATCGGGATTGAAAATTCAAAGGATGCGCCTAGCAACATGAAACCTTATTGAGAACGTAAATGGAGTCAAAAGGTAGCAAGTGACCATGGCACAAGGATTCTTCTCAAACTATTAGTATTTGTGGAATTAAAGGGTCTATAAAAGTTAATGAAGGAATTCGTGATATTTCTCTTTCTTCAAAATTGATATTCTTATTCTTTGCTATTAAACACCATATTTTTCTCATATTCCATTAGCCCATTTACCTTGGAAAATGCGCTGTTAACTTGTTAATGCTTTATTGTGAGTTAAGAATTTAAACACAGGTAACTTTATATACATTGCATTGAGAATTATAGGGAATGACTAAGCAAAGGAACACAACCTATTGATATGGGAAGTTGGGACTTGAAAAAAAAAAAAAAAAAAAAGAAAAATGTAGGAGTGAAAACCGAAAGGGCGCAACTAGCAAAATGTGTGAAAAAGGGTGAAAACCCGAGAGGGCGCCATCAGAAAATGAGTGAAGGATGAAACCCAAAGGGCATCCCAAAGTGAGTTATCAAAAAAAAAAAAAAAAAAAGGGGTGAAACCCTAAGGGCGCTCTAGTCAAATAGACGTAAGGAAAGTGAAAATTGCAAGGGCGCTTTCCATAAAATAAGAAGAAAATCGGGAATGTAAGAGGGGCATTTGAAGCCTTGATGGTCATAGGTCAAGTCTTGCAACTTCTTTTCCATTAATCGCCTACTTCGTATCTTGTTAAGTACACTTCGCCGTGGAAAGAACTTCATGTGTCAGGGTTAGACTTGCCTTGTAAGTTGATTTTAATTTCCTGCAATTTTAATTTCCAGCAATTTTAATTTCTGCTATCAACCTCTGGTTCCTTGATCTAAGTTGATTTTAATTTCCTGCAATTTACATTTCCACCATCAACCTCTCGGTTCCTTGATCTAAGTTGATTTTAATTTTCTCGTTATCAACCTCCGTTCCTTGATCTAAGTTGATTTTAAATTTCATGCAATTTACATTTCCACCATCAACCTCCGTTCCTTGATCTAAGTTGATTTTAATTTTCTCGTTATCAACCTCTCGTTCCTTGATCTAAGTTGATTTTAAATTTCATGCAATTTACATTTCGCTATCAACCTCTCGTTCCTTGATCTAAGTTGATTTTAATTTCATGCAATCCACATTTCCACCATCAACCTCTCGTTCCTTGATCTAAGTTGATTTTAATTTCATGCAATTTACATTTCTCGCTATCAACCTCTCGTTCCTTGATCTAAGTTGATTTTAATTTCATGCAATTTACATTTCGCTATCAACCTCTCGGTTCCTTGATCTAAGTTGATTTTAATTTCATGCAATTTACATTTCTCGCTATCAACCTCTCGTTCCTTGATCTAAGTTGATTTTAATTTCATGCAATTTACATTTCGCTATCAACCTCGTTCCTTGATCTAAGTTGATTTTAATTTCATGCAATTTACATTTCGCTATCAACCTCTCGTTCCTTGATCTAAGTTGATTTTAAATTTCATGCAATTTACATTTCGCTATCAACCTCCGTTCCTTGATCTAAGTTGATTTTAATTTCATGCAATTTACATTTCGTTATCAACCTCCGTTCCTTGATCTAAGTTGATTTTAATTTCATGCAATTTACATTTCGTTATCAACCTCCGTTCCTTGATCTAAGTTGATTTTAATTTCATGCAATTTACATTTCATATCAACCTCTCGTTCCTTGATCTAAGTTGATTTTAATTTCATGCAATTTACATTTCGCTATCAACCTCCGTTCCTTGATCTAAGTTGATTTTAATTTCCTGCAATTTACATTTCGCCATCAACCTCTCGTTCCTTGATCTAAGTTGATTTTAATTTCATGCAATTTACATTTCGTTATCAACCTCCGTTCCTTGATCTAAGTTGATTTTAATTTCATGCAATTTACATTTCGTTATCAACCTCTCGTTCCTTGATCTAAGTTGATTTTTAAATTTCATGCAATTTACATTTCGTTATCAACCTCCGTTCCTCGATCTAAGTTGATTTTGATTTCATGCAATTTACATTTCGTTATCAACCTCTCGATCCTTGATCTAAGTTGATTTTAATTTTTATTCCCGATTCTTTGATCCAAGTTAATTTGGGTCTAACTTCTGCCTATTTCTAGGTCATTAACTTAGGTGTGCTTTAGTTCCTTAACTTCAAACACCTAATCGTCCAAAATATGAGTTTGATCTTTACATAATTCCTATACGGAAATTTTTCCTTTAATAGAAATTATGTAAAGAGGGGCACTGCCGACACCATATTTTGGCCAATTCTAGAATCAATAAAAATTCTTCTTTGAATAGCTAATCACGCTTCCGATCCTCTTTGATAGGCGGTCACATTTCCGATCTCTCCTCACAAAGAATTGAATCAATGCTAAGTCCTCACATTCATTAAAGCCTCGCCGATCTTCTCAAATCATTTACCGACCTCTCAAACCCGTTGTCGAATTTCCTGACTGCCAAGTATATTCTCGATCTCGTTGATAAATAAAATGAACTGCACTAGATCTTTTCCTACCAGCTTTATTGCCGACTCCTTTCCAAGGTTTAAGAGCTAAAGTTTTGGTTCGATTTAATGAGGATTCCGATCTTAAGTGTTCGAAAGTTAAATTTTCAATCAAGTTCCGCTCAAAGATTTCTTCCCTACCGATCTCATGCTTAAAGTGCTTTCCGATCTCTCATACTTAGATTAATAATCACATTTAGTTTTTGTTTTGTCGTGCTCATACAATCAAATACTCGCATAAACAATGGTTTAAAATTTTCCGATCACAATCATTCATTGAACAAAGAGGCATTCCATTTCATGTCATAATCAAGATAGTTATTCTACCGGGGATCACCCCACCGATCTACATTTGATCACTCTCCTCTCTCCTCACCTTCGCTTCCTCCTCACTATCTTCGCCGCCGCCTCTGGAGCCGTGTCATCCATCCAGAGAAGTCCTCTTCTGGTAGCGCTGGAGTTCGCCAAGAGATCCTTATGAGCATTCACATAGGCTCCGGCCATTCCCGACACCATCTCTTCATCTTTTCCTTAAGCTCTTTGTCTTTCTCTCAGAAGCTCCTTATCCTTCGCATTAAGCTCCTCTATAAGTTGAGCGACCGAGCGCTTCATGGCTCAAGTGCCTGACTTCTCCGAGAGCCCGCTCTCTTTCAAATGTGTCACGAGACTTTTCGCCACCGGTCTTCATGGTACTTCGCCTGGCCCTCGACTTGAGATATATAATCCCGAGCTGATGAGAGTTGGGATCGAGGGAAGCCAATTCGATTTTTCTTCCCGACCTCCTTACCTGCACGCTGAATCTTTTCCTCAACCATGGTCCGGTTCACCTGACACTCCACTTTCAGGTTCATGGATCGAGTCATGATATCATCGAGACCATTCCGGATAGCCCGTCCCGATCCTCCCGAAAGAAGATGGTAGACCCCGTGACTTTGGCAAAATCGGGTTCTCCCTAACACCCGCTATCCTTCAAGGAATCGATCAAGATTCGAGCGCCACGAGAAGAGGTCCTCCTAAGATTGAGAAGGACCCCGTCTGCATTTCTGGAACAATTGGGAGAGGTGGAGGTCGCTTCTTCCGATCTAGGAGGTGATCGGACAGCTTCATGGCCGGCAGATCCAAAGGTTGAGGCGGTCTCTTTGTATCTCCCTGTGTTCGTGATCGTGTTTGAAGTCGCTCCAACGCTTCATCTCCTTTATCTTCCGAGATCTCTTTCTTTCTTTCGCTTCCTAGAACCTTCACCACCCGCCATACCGCACGTAAAAGAGGTTAGTGAGATCGCTAAGGTCCCGAGAACCGAGATATAGAAAATACCAATGCCGAGGTCGAGAGCTAAGTTCGCGATCTTGGCCGGTGATCGCTGCATGGTCCAATGGTGCAGCTTCTAGCCACCGTGATTTGGACAGAATATTTTAGAGTGGCGGCTCGACTTTTTAGCTCCATCACTATTAAGCTTTCCTCTGACTCGTGGTAATGTGCTTCGAAGTGGGCCCCGGTACCACCAAATACGAGGAAAGTCCTCAAAGCACTGATCTTTACTCCTCGTAATGAAGAACCTGCTCTTCCAATTCTTAAGGGATGAGGGCAGATCGGAAAAGAGTCCGCAATGAGGCTTCACCAAAGAACCAAAGGTTCGCCATCCTTTCTACGAGTTAGTCTGCGGCAGCCTGGCGAACACCTTAGCCGTAGGTCCGATTCCCTTAGCTCGGCATAGACCTCTAAGGCTACCAAGATCCGCCACGAGTTGGGGTGAATTTGAACAATGCATGCTCTGAAGTTTTAAGACCTCCTTATAGAAATCGCCTAGAGGGAACCTCGATCGCCTTTAATCGCTCCTCGCACACCATGACCATGTCATTCTCTTCAAAAGAGTGATCGACACTAAGATCGCCATGGCACTTGATCACCATATGAATCGTGACAAATATTGTATTCTTGAACAAACGATTGCAGATCGATTCTCAAGAACCGACTTAAGCTCGCCTATAGGAAGGGTCTCTCTCTGAAGAAGGTGCGAGCCTCGATGGTATGACCCGCCCGAGTTGGAGCGAGGCCCCGAGGTTCTTGTTGAACGCTTGGCCCGATCGCTTCTTCTTCATCTAAGACCATGAGAATCGATCGAAGGAGGGCTCGCCGCCTCCGACCTTCTGCACCGCTCATTTTCAAAAGAAACAAAGAATTTAAATTAAAAGAGGATCAAAGCCCTTACCGAGTCCGATCGGCCTAAGAACTTGAGAAAACGAGAACTTCAAGTTGTGAGTAGGGGATTGAAAATGGAATGAGAGAACAACCGCTAACCCTCCCACCCCTATTTATACTAGTCCGAGCATTTAATGCTCGCGAGGTTCTAGGCAACAGATCGATTGGTGGAACTCGACACTGCTCGACACTTCTCTCAAATATCCGAATGTTCGTGGATGGGTTAATTGAGATCGCATAATAAGTTAAATATTTTGAATAAAGGATCGCTAAGTATCATTCGTAAAGAACCAGATCGATAATCACATTAGAGATCGGAAAATAGTCAATGCAAATAATAAGATGATAACCGATAAAATAAAGTCTTTATTTTCAAAAGATCTGATTACATCATTTGGGCGATCTCTAGGATCGGATTACACTAACATTGATCACATCATTTCGTGATCTCTAGAGATCGATTGCATTGAAAATAAAATACATCATTTGGGCGATCTCTAGGATCTGACTACAATAAAGGTCTAACTACATCATTTGGGCGATCTCTAGAGATCTGATTACATTTTAGGATTACATCATTTGGGCGATTCTAGAGACCTGGAACATCCTATCTAAAGGACCTATGTCAAAGCCTAGTCTCGTGGTCAATCAAAAGAGGTGTTCGATCAGAGACCGGCTATTGACATCTGATAGATGTACTCAGATGGGGTGACTATGACTCCCATGAAGATGAGAGACATCGCCACCGATGTTACCACTAAACCGACCGCCTTAACACCCAATGTGGAGGAAAGACGCTTAACACCCAATGCGATGAAAGCCGAATGAACTCGCTTGAGCGACTCGAGATCGGTACAACCGAGGTCCGCAATACGATCGGCCAAATCCAAATTTCTCACCATCGCCGCTAAGGTCATTCGATCACCGGATCATGAATTTTCACTGTGAGTAAAGAAGTCCATCTGAAAGATCAAAGCCACGCTTATAGCCGTAACTTCCACCGAGCAAATAGAATGTGGAAAGTAAGAAAGGAAGAGAGGAAAATCGATGAAAGAAATGTCTCTCGACAGGAGTATATATAGGGAAAATGAGCATTTATTGTCGAAGGTAAAACGGCTTAACGCCGAATCGAGGGACAATTAATACTTTGACCAAGACCGACTCAAGAAGGGAAAAGATCTAATAGTAGATCTAAGGTGGGAGACCAGCATGAAAGGTCTGAAAGAACATGTGAAAGAGATCGAAAGAGGAGGGATCGTAGACAAAAAGAATAAGACAAATTCCAATAACCGCCGCCGAATCAGAGCCGAGGTAGTTAAGGCGCTGCATTTAGATCTCCACCGCACGCCTAAGAATCGCCCGCACGTCGACAGTGCTGTGGTATGTCATGACACCTCAGACATCCCAATCTCCACCGTTGATCCCACTTGTAAGGACAAACCCGAACCCTTAGATCAAGAGAGAAGACGACAATACCAAATGTTTTTCGCTTTAGCCCTGGATCGCTCCGACAAGGAAATTTGGGACCGCTGATGGAAAGAAGAAAAGGACAAATATTATGAAGAGTGATCTCAACCATTCATTTTGATTCTCTTTAATTCCCGAACCTCCGATCATGTCCTTCGAGATCTCGACCTCCATCTCCTCAAATAAATCCCGACCTTCACGAAGAGCACCCGATTCCTATAAATACCGCATAAAAACTGCTCAATGGACGGCAAGAAAAAATAGACAAGAGGTCATATTATAGCAGAGGAACTCAAATTTCATTTGGTTTACTACTCACTACTTAGAAGTGTCAATCAAAAAGACTTTTGAAACAAGTTTTCTCAAGTGTTTTTCTTGAAAAGATTCAATAATCGAACTCTACATTTCTAGTTTGTTCATTATCCGTCACACTCTCACTTTCTCGCCATTTTATCATTTCTCGCCCAAGCTCAACTTCATTCTATTCGGCTCTTTTCATCTTGATCCGTCGCATTTTAGCTAAGCACCCTCCAGCCACGAAGAACACCACTCTCAAAGCTAATCACCCACTGCCTTATCCCTATTTGCCACCCCAGAACTATTTTAGTAGACCCTTCCTCACAGTAAGAGTTCATACCATTGCTTACGCTTATTTTCCGCACTTCTTTGTTCTTCATACATCCGCAACTTTCTTCAAGATTATTTTGTACAAGAGAACCCAAGAAAATGTTGTTGTAAGAGTTCACGCCATCGCTTTATTAAGTGTCTACGCCTATTTCCCGTGATTTTCCTTGTTCTTCTCACATCCGCGATTTTCTTCAAGATCATTTCGCACAAGCAATCCCAAAGAAAGTCAATCTCAAATCATCTTTTAGTGATCACCTATTTTATTGATCTCCGTCATTTCTAAAAACAAGTTTTTCTAACTCCTAGTAGTATGTAAATGGTTGGGTAAACGAGGTAGTCAGAACTTAGGGTCTCTTTAAAAGAGAGAACATGAATAACACGTCAGAAGATAGCCAAACTATTAGGTCGACGTAAACAAAGAATTCGCAAGATGTCATAAAGCTAAATAGAACCAAAGTAAACATAACAAAGATAGATCTGATGTTAATAGATATTGGTAAAATGAATACATGGAAGGTCGGTAAATCAAGTCTAGTTTTCCCATCTAGCCAAAAGGTATCGAGAAATCTTATCCCCAACCTCTTTAAATTTAAGGATCCTTATCCTTAGGTTCTTAGGACACCAAAATTCGAGATCTGAAAATCCCTTTCGTGCTCCTTTCTAATTTAAAAGAGATCTGAGGAGAGTTCTTATCCTGGCCTCAACTCAAAATTCTAATTTAAAAGAGATCTGAGGAGAGTTCTTATCCTGCCTCAATCCAAAATTTTAATAACTATTAAATAGAGATCTGAGGAGAGTTCTTATCCTGCCTCAACTCAAAATTCTAATAAACATTAAATAGGGATCTGAGGAGAGTTCTTCTCCTGCCTCAACTCTAACATTAATAAATAACTCTAAAGGAGATCTGAGGAGGGTTCTTATCCTGCCTCCCTCAAAATTTTAATAAATAACTTAAAAGAGATCTAAGAGGGTTCTTATCCTGGCCTCCTCAAAATTTTAATAAATAACTTAAAAGAGATTGGAGGAGAGTTCTTATCCGATTCTCACACCTGCTCACTAAGGTTGTCTCATTTACTTATGTATCCGGGTGATCCAAATTTAGTGAAAATCAAATATTCCTTATACCAAAAGGATTAACATTGCCTAAGCCCTCCTAACTAATTTATAAAGGACGCAGACTAAATCTACTTACCCTTATTAAGGGACGAGGTGGGGTGCCTAACACCTTCCCCACCCGCTACTAATTCCTAACTTAGAATCTCTGCTTTGAAGTGGTTTCATTTTTAATTTAACTTCTCAAATGGTTTTCTTTAGTTTCCTCAAAACTAAGGTGGCGACTCTCACTTTTTCCCACTTCGTGAGTGATCGCCCAGTGACCGCAAAATCTATTGGCATACCCTACCAAAGGAGATCAACTGGGGATTGGGATGTACAGGATCACATGACATACCCTCGCACCACAAGATTAAGGCGCATTCTTAGGCGTATGTGGAGATCTCGTCGCAACGCTTTAACTACCTCTACCTCCGATTCTCGACGATTTGTCTTTTTCTTTTGCCTTCCGATCTTCCCTCTTTCTCGATCTCTTTACATGCTCTTTCCGATCTTTCATGCGGTCTCCCATCTTCCGATCTATTATTCCGATCTTTCCCTTTCTCTCGTCCTGGCCTGTCAAAGCATTAATTTCTCGATTCCTAAGGCGCTCGCTTGCTCGCTCAAAGAATAAATGCCCGCTTTTCCCTATATATACCCTCGATTTACAGAGACATTTCTTCATCTGATTTTTTTCTCTTCCTTCTTTCTCTTCCAGCCTAAATGCCCGGGTCGTTCGCCATGATTGTGGTTTTTGATCCTCTCCGATGGACTTCCTTATTCCTCGACTAAAAATTTACGACCTTGATCGTGATAACCTTGTCCGATGCTCACGACTTTAGCGTTGCTTCCTCAAGTTCATTCGCTTTCTCCACATTGAGTGTTCCGACAATGCTTTCTCCCACATTGGGTGTTCCGACAATGATTAAGCTCCGATCGCGACACCCTTGGGATCGCTTATAAACCCGGGACTCTTTAGATAGGATGTCCCACCGGCCTCTAGAGATCGCCCAAATGATGTAATCCTTCAATGTAATCGATCTCTAGAGATCGCCCAAATGATGTAGTTAGACCTTCATTGTAATCCGATCCCTAGAGATCGCCCAAATGATGTAATCCGATCTTTTGGAAATAAAAATCTTGTTTCTCCAATTATTATCTTATTGATTATTTTTCGATCTCCGATATATTTGTCCGATCTGTTCCTAACAAAACGACTCTTAACTAATCCTTCATTCAAGATATTCAACTTATTATGTCGATCTCCATTTAACCGATCTCCTTGGAATGTTCGAATATTTGAGAGAAGTGTCGAACACCAAGTAGTCCCACCAATCGATGCGTTGCCTAGAGCCTCGTGGAGCATTAAATGCTCTGACTAGTATAAATAGGAGTGGGGAGTTAGCCGCTTGTTCTCTCATTCCATTTTCACCCCTCGCCACAACTTCAAGTTCTCTCGCTTTCTCAAGTTCTTCCGACGATCGACTCCTGTAAGGGCTTTGATCTTCTTTTAGTTTAAGTTCTTTATTTCTTTTGAAAATGAGCGTGCCAAGGTCAAAGAGCGCGAGTCCTCATTCCATTCGGGCCGTGGTCGCCCGACGAAGAAGAAGTGGTCGCTGCCAAGCGCAAACGGAATCTCTCCTAGGGCTCGCTCCACCTGGGGCGATCGCACCATCAAGGCACGCATCTTCTTCGTGGAGGAGAATCTCCTATGGACGAGCTACCATCGATCTTACAAGAGTTCGATCTACAATCATTTAGCCAGAGTACAATATTCGCCCCGATTCGCATTTAACTTATCCGGTACACGGCGATCACCGAGCCGATCACTTCTTTGAAGAGAATGACCGTTATGGTATACGAGGAACAGCTTAAAGGCCGGCCTTCGTTCCTCCGATGACTTCTTCAAGGAGGTCCTAAAACTTCACCGTGTGCATTGCTCAAGTTCATCCTAACTCGTGGCGATCTTAGAAGCCTTCCGAGGTCCGTGCCGAGCTAAGGGAATCAGACTCACGGCTAAGGTGTTCACCAAATCGCACAGCTAACTCGCCAAAGGACGACGAGCACGGTTCTTTCAGCGGCCTCATTATGGCTCTTCACCAATCCGCCTCCTCCCTTAAAAATTGGAAGAACCGCTTCATTCTCGAGGAGCAAAATCCAACTCGCTTGAGGACTTCCTCGTAGCCGTGGCACCAGGGCCTCGCTCAAGCGCATTAACTCAACCAGAGGAAAGCTTAATAGTGATGGATCTCAAGAATCAGCCGCCACTCAAAAGTATTCCTGCTAGATGCGTGACCGCCGAGCCGCACCATTGGAACATACAATGCCACCGCCAAGATCGCGAACTTCCGCCACGACTTCTAAGATCGTATTTTCTACATCTCGCATCTCGTGACCTTAGCGATCTCACCGACTCTTCTTTGTGCAGTGTATGGCGGGTGATGAGGGTTCTAGGAAGCGAAGAAAGAAAAGGAGATCTCCGAAAGTAAAGGAGATGAAGCGCTCGAAAGCTTCAACTCCCACCAGGAACTGTGGAGACGCAAGGAGGCCCGCCCCACCTTCTGATCCGCCGATCATCAAATCGCCCGATCTCCTCCTCAACAGAAGAGCCGGCCCACCCTCCAGCTTGCTCCAAGCATAGAAAGGGGTCCTTCTCAATCTTCTCGTAATCCTCTTCTCATGGCGCCAAACGTTGATGGAGTTCTCAAGAATAACCGACTGCTCGAGAACCCCTGCTTTGCCAAAGTCTTGGGGTCTTCCATCCGCCTTCGAGGATCGAGAAAGGCTATCCTGACAGCCTTGACGATATCTTGACTCGCCCCATGAGCTCGAACGTGGAGTGCCCGTGAACCGCACTCATAGTTCGAAAAGGCTCATTGCCCGGCAAGGAGATCGAGAAGAAGAATCAGAAATGGCTTCCTCCGATCCTAACTCGCATCCGCTCGTGATTACATATCTCTGCTGAGGGGTGGGCAAAGTTCTATGAAGACAGAGTGGCCGAACGTAATAATGTTCCGCCGAAAGGGATCGTGCTCGTGGAAGTCGAGGCGCCCGCCAACGGCTTCTCGTGTCGCCCAACTTATCGAGGAGCTTAAGGCGAAAGACGAAGAAATGGTGACAGATAGTGGTGCCTATGTGAATGCTCACAAGGACATCTTGGCCGAACCTGCTGCTACCTAAGAGGACTTCTCTGGATGGTCGACTGCCCCTGAGGCGAGGGTGAGGATAGTGAAGAGGAAGGAGAGGATGAGCAAATAGATCAGCCGGGGTGATCCTCACCAATAACTTGTACAAATTTTGCAATGAAATGAAATAGAATGCCTTTTGTTTGATGAATGGTTGTGATCGGAAAATTTCTAAACACTTGATTGTCCGAGTATATTGAAACAATCAAAACTATTATTATCCTAAGTGTGAGAGAACGGAAAATTCAACATGCATGAGATTGTTAAACGGAACTTAATTGAAAGTTTTGGCTTGAACATCTAAGATCGGATCTTCATTAAATCGATTAGAACCTTGGCTTGGCTATTTCTAAACTTTTAAAAGAGAGGTCGATTATAAATATTGGCGAAGGTTCGTGTTAATTCAATTTCATTCGACAAGAGAGATCGGAATATAGTTAATCGTCGATATTTGACAATTGGCTTGAGAGATCGTGAATGATTTGAGAGACCTAAGGCTTTAACGACACGCAGAGCTTAACATTGACTCAACTCTCGTGAAGAGAGATCGAATCGTGATTAGATGGCAAGGAGAGACTTAGTTCTAGGATCGTTTCAAGTTTATTGATTCTGGGATCGCCAAAATATGGTGTCGACAATGCTCTCTTACATAATTTTTATCAAAGGGAAAAGAATTTCCGTAAGAATTATGTAAAGATTCGACTCATATTTTGACGATTAAGTGCTTGAAGTTAGGGAACTAAAGCATACATAAACCAAAGGACCTAGAGATCGACAAATGGTTAAAAAGATTTAGAAAATTAAAATCAACTTGGATCAAGGAACCGTGGTTAATAACAGAAATTTAATTGCAGAAATTAAAATCAACTTAGATCAAGGAACCAGAGGTTGATAACAGAAATTTAAATGGCAGGAAATTAATATCAACTTAGATCAAGGAACCAGAGGTTGATAACAGAAATTTAAATTGCAGGAAATTAATATCAACTTAGATCAAGGAACCAGAGGTTGATAACAGAAATTTAAATGCAGGAAATTAAAATCAACTTAGATCAAAGAACCAGAGGTTGATGACAGGAAAATTAAATGCAGGAAATTAAAATCAACTTAGATCAAGGAACCAGAGGTTGATAACAGGAAATTTAAATGCAGGAAATTAAAATCAACTTAGATCAAGGAATCAGAGGTTGATAACAGGAAATTTAAATGCAGGAAATTAAAATCAACTTAGATCAAGGAACCAGAGGTTGATAACAGGAAATTTAAATTGCAGGAAATTAAAATCAACTTAGATCAAGGAACCAGAGGTTGATAACAGGAAATGTAAATGCAGGAAATTAAAATCAACTTAGATCAAGGAACCAGAGGTTGATAACAGGAAATTTAAATGCAGGAAATTAAAATCAACTTAGATCAAGGAACCAGAGGTTGATAACAGGAAAATTAAATGCAGAAAATTAAAATCAACTTAGATCAAGGAACCAGAGGTTGATGACAGGAAAATTAAATGCAGGAAATTAAAATCAACTTAGATCAAGGAACCAGAGGTTGATAACGGAAAATTAAATGCAGGAAATTAAAATCAACTTAGATCAAGGAACCAGAGGTTGATAACAGGTTATTTAAATGCAGGAAATTAAAATCAACTTAGATCAAGGAACCAGAGGTTGATAACAGGAAATTTAAATGCAGGAAATTAAAATCAACTTAGATCAAGTAACCAGAGGTTGATAACAGGAAATTTAAATTGCAGGAAATTAAAATTAACTTAGATCAAGGAACCAGAGGTTGATAACAGGAAATGTAAATGCAGGAAATTAAAATCAACTTAGATCAAGGAACCAGAGGTTGATAATAGGAAATTTAAATGCAGGAAATTAAAATCAACTTAGATCAAGGAACCAGAGGTTGATAACAGGAAATTTAAATGCAGGAAATTAAAATCAACTTAGATCAAGGAACCAGAGGTTGATAACAGGAAAATTAAATGCAGAAAATTAAAATCAACTTAGATCAAAGAACCAGAAGTTGATGACAGGAAAATTAAATGCAGGAAATTAAAATCAACTTAGATCAAGGAACCAGAGGTTGATAACGGAAAATTTAAATTGCAGGAAATTAAAATCAACTTAGATCAAGGAACCAGAGGTTGATAACGGAAAATTTAAATTGCAGGAAATTAAAATCAACTTAGATCAAGGAACCAGAGGTTGATAACGGAAATTTAAATTGCAGGAAATTAAAATCAACTTAGATCAAGGAACCAGAGCTTGATGACAGGAAAATTAAATGCAGGAAATTAAAATCAACTTAGATCAAGGAACCAGAGGTTGATAACAAGGAATTTAAATGCAGGAAATTAAAATCAACTTAGATCAAGGAACCAGAGGTTGATAACAGAAAACTTAAATGCGGGAAATTAAAATCAACTTAGATCAAGGAACCAGAGGTTGATAGCAGGAAATTTAAATGCAGGAAATTAAAATCAACTTAGATCAAAGAACCAAAGGTTGATAACAGGGAATTTAAATGCAGGAAATTAAAATTAACTTAGATCAAGGAACCAGAGGTTGATAACAGAAAACTTAAATGCGGGAAATTAAAATCAACTTAGATCAAGGAACCAGAGGTTGATAGCAAGAAATTTAAATGCAGGAAATTAAAATCAACTTAGATCAAGGAACCAGAGGTTGATAACAGAAAATTTAAATTGCAGGAAATTAAAATCAACTTATATCAAGGAACCAGAGGTTTATAGCAAGAAATTTAAATTGCATGAAATTAAAATCAACTTAGATCAAGGAACCAGAGGTTGATAGCAGAAATGTAAATGTAGGAAATTAAAATCAACTTAGATCAAGGAACCAGAGGTTGATAGTAGAAATGTAAATGCAGGAAATTAAAATCAACTTAGATCAAGGAACCAGAGGTTGATAACGGAAAATTTAAATTGCATGAAATTAAAATCAACTAAGATCAAGGAACCAGAGGTTGATAACGGAAATTTAAATTGCAGGAAATTAAAATCAACTTAGATCAAGGAACCAGAGGTTGATAACAGAAATTTAAATGCGTAAAATTAAAATCAACAGAAATTTAAATTGCACTCACAAAGCAAGCCCGATCCGACACAAGAAGTTCTTCCCAATGAAGTGTACTTAATGTAATCCCAAGACCAATGACGAATGGAGGACGAGTTGCAAGACTTGACCTATGGCCTTGTTTCTTGAGATGCCCCAATTTGTTTTTCAGATTTTCCTCAAAAGCACCTCGCGTCTTTACTTCCCTTCGCCTATATGACTAGAAGTGCCCTTCCGTGTTTTCACCTCTAGTTTTTTTTTTTTTTTTTTTTTTTAGGTCATCCCCTGCAAATCTCCTAGTAAAGTACGTGAGGTTATCAATCACAAATCTTAATCTTATGGCAAAAATTTTAACGATTTAAATAGCGCATTAAATAACGAGATTGCGTAAAGATAAATATAAGGGAAAGATAGAAACATGGGGAATGAAGTGTGATTTTATTACGGTTTAATATAAACAAAGAAGAAGTTTCAAAGAAGAAGGGTACAAGGATAGATCTCACATATTCCCGTGGTTGATTTTGAAATCCCTTAATCGCCATTATTTCAAGTTCTCTCAAGTCTCATGCCGTGATGCATTCCTCTTCATCCCGGTTTCATGCCCCCATTCCTTATTTCTCCTTTTGTTCTGGATGCCCTTTCGGTTTTCACCCCTAGATTTTTTTTTTTTTGATTTTTTTACTCACTTTTTCGTGATGCCCTTCGGTTTTCATCCTTCACTGCTTTACAAAGCGCCTTCTGGTTTTCGCTTCTTTCACACATTTTGCTAGAGCGCCTTTGGGTTTTCACCCCTACTTTTATTTATTTATTTTTTTAAGCATAGTATTTCTTGATGGTGTCAAGATTCATGTGTCTCTGACACTCTTCACCGCCCATGTGGGTCAAGATTAAGGCCCTCCGTAAAATGCCTTCTTAACTACATAGGCCCTCGTAGGTTGGTGACCATTTACCCCGGGATCATTTTGATTCGCAAGATTTTCTTCGTAACTAAGTCCCCGGTTGGAATTCATGGCAAACATTTTTGTCAAATGCTCTAGCCATTCTCATCCGTATAATCGCCATGACATGTCGCCGCTAACCTTTTCTCATCAAGCAAGTTTAACTGATCCAACCTTGACTAGATCCATTCTGACTCATCAATTCCTGACTCCTTCAGAATCCTTAGGGAAGGAATTTCAACTTCAATAGGCAATACTGCTTCCATGCCGTAAACCAACGAGTATGGTGTTGCCCCGGTTGAGGTTCTCACGTAAGTCCCAGATGCGTGGAGAGCGAAGGAAGCATATCATGCCAATCCCTATACGTGACTGCCATTTTCCTGATTATCCTCTTGAGGTTTTTGTTTGCGCCTTCCACCGCCCATTCATCCGGGACGGTATGGGGAGGAATTGAGGTGTTGGATTTTGTATTGATCACACAATTTCTGGATCTTCGGGCCATTCAGATTCTTAGCGTTATCGGTGACGATTTCATTAGGGAGGCCATGCCGGCAGATAATATTGCTTTTGAAAAATCTAAGAAACGTATTCTGTGTGATATGCGCATAGGATGTCGCCGACCCACTTGGAGAAATAGTCGATGGCCACAAGGATGAATCTGCGCCCATTGGATGCCTTGGGATTTACTTGACCAATCACATCGATGCCCCACATTGCGAAGGCCATGGTGAGACGAGGTTGAACAACTTGTGAGGTGGCACATTGATCGGATCAAGATAGATTTGACACTTATGGCATTTTCGAAATACTCAACGCAATCCTTTTCCATTGTGGTCCAAAATACCCACGCCGCATGATTTGCTTAGCCATCATGTGCCCATTGGCATGGGTTGCACACTTCCTCATGAGTCTCAAAAAGGATTTTCTTCGCCTCCTTTGCATCCACACATCTCAGTAATTCGCCGCTGGAGCTCCTCTTGTATAGGGTTTCTCCACTGGGGAAGTATCCTAATGCTAATCTTCGAATCATCTTCTTTTCATTCTTGCTTGCCCTCAAAGGGAATTCTCTGGTTCTACAAAGAGACTGTGATGTCATGATACCAAGGCTTTCTATCTGCTCTTCTTCAATCATGAAGCAATATGTCGCTCACTTCTTGCTTTAATCTTCAATGTCCGAGCTATCCGACTCTCTTCGATTTGAGCCATAACAATAGAGTAGCTAAGGCATCAAGAAATTGATTCTTGTCCCTACTAAGGTGAGTGAAAGAGATTTCTTTGAATTTCTTGATCACCCAATAGGTACTTCGACACGGATTAGCTTGGGATCCTTGGTTTGCCATTCTCCTCGACTTGATAAATAATCGTACGAGTCTCCGTGATACCTCCACCTTCCCGATTTTCATTTCGATGGCGCCTATAGACCCATCACACAAGCTTCATATTCCGCGACGTTGTTGGTGCAAATAATCTCAACTTAACGCTATCGGAAGTGCTTTCCATCCGGGATATCAATACACTCCAATTCCATTCCTGACAAATTGATGTACCCACAAATACATTTCCCATACATCGGCCGCCCTCTTCTTCGCAGCCTACTTTATTAATATGCTCATCGTGGAACTCAAAATCCAGAGCTTCATAATCCCGATAGGATTTTTTGCTAGGAGGTCAAGAATCACGCTTACCTTTCACCACTTTCCGGTCATATAGACTATGTCATATTGGGAGAGTATAACCCGCCACTTGGCTATCCTACCGCATGAATGGACTTTCGAATACATATTTGATAGGATCCATCCCGAGATGAGCCATGTCTTGTGATTCAACATGTAGTGCTTGAGGCGATTTGTCTGTGCTAACGCGCAACAAGTCTTTTCTAAGAAAGAGTACCTTGACTCACAATCATTGAACTTCTTACTGTAATAAATAGCCCTCTCCTTTCGCCAAGATCATCATGTTGTCCCAAAACACATCCCATCGAAGTTCTCACTGGATCGCCATATACAAGATAAGAGGCCTCCTACCACTGTGGGACCACATCGTGGTCTTGACAAGTATTGCTTGATCTTCTCAAAAGCCTCTTGCAAACAATCCCATTGGGTGGAGTTGTTCTTCCGAGTAGCTCAAAATTGGCTCACTTTGGCAAAGTGAGATTGGAAATAAATCTCAAATGTAGTTCAACTTTCCTAAAATCACGCACCTCCCTTTCTCGCTTCTTGGGGATGGCATCTCTGAATAGCTCAACCTTGTCCGATCAACCTCTATTCCCTCTCGCTACTATGAATCCCAACAACTTTCCCGATCTAGCTCCGAATATGCATTTGGCAGGTTCAGCCAACTGTATTTCCGAGTCTCTCGAATACTTTCTCGCACTGCACATGACTTTCTTCTCCCGGATTTGATGATCATATCATCCACATATACTTCCACCTCTTTATGCATCATATCGTGGAATAATGTGACCATTGCACGCCGGTAGGTAGCACCAAAGATTCTTCAACCCAAAAGGCATGACCCGATAGCAAAATACTCCCATTGAGTGATGAAAGCGCTTTATCCTTATCTTCCTCGCCCATCGGATCTGATTATACCCTCGATGCCCCATCAATACAAGAACACCCGCCAATCCCGCAGATTGTCAACTAACACATCAATGTGAGGGAGAGGGAAATCGCTCTTCAAGCTCGCTTATTGAGATCCCCGTAATCGACGCACACCCAACTCTCCCGCCCTTCTTCATTACACGGACCACATTAGCTATCCATTGGGGATATTTGACCACTTCAGAACCCAACCATATCAAGCTTTCTTGACTTCATCCCGAACTTTGAGCAGTGTGTCGGGATTCATTCTCCTTAACTTCTGCTTTACCGGGACTGTCCCTGGAATTAGGGGAATTTTGTGTGTCACTATCTGGGGGTCCAAACCCACCATATCATCATAGCTCCAGAAAATACGCCGAGGAATTCTTAAGCTGCATCGATCATATCTCCCAATTCTTCACTCTCCACTACCTTGAGTTCCCTTTTTACTTCTTCTCGTGCCTAAATTTACTGCATGCGCTTCTGCCTCCACAAGGCACGAGGGAGGGCTCATCCTTTTCATTGCTTTCTTCGTAGGGTCTTCCTCGTAATCATTTGAAGTAATGGCGCTTATGGGGATTTCAAAATTAACTGAGGAATCTCCAATCTATTGGATTTTTAGTTGTTTATTGATGAATTGTCCTGAATGAATAAAAATGTATTATAAGGATGGAATTCAAAAGAAAGAGAGAATTGGATTTAAAATGCGCTATTAATTCATTAACGTTTGTGCCATAAGAAAAAGGTCCATTTACAGTATTACACTTGTCACCATGGACAAAATGATCAAGTGTAGATAACCAAAGGTACTTTACTCAAAATTGAGTACAGGGATGTCCTCTGCCGTCCCAGTTGTTCAGCTCTTGCCCTCACCATTGGTGAGACTAGGGCCTCATACAAGGAATCCAGCTTGGATGACATCTATGGATGGATCATCGTGATTCTTCCGTGTTTGCCGGATGCTGAATGACCGGTTTAGTGAAGATCTCCGTAATTCTCGGGACTACTTTCATCTTTCCCATTTTCCAATCGAACCTTTGATCCCGGAGCATTTTCCTCATCTAGAAATGCCCATCCATAAGGGCATCTTCCTCATAACCCAAACCACAGCGGCCTACTTTCTGGATAGTTGGTATGGGTTCAACGATTCCTCGTAATGTGGCGCTAGGCCTTTGCCTTCTTCGCACTCCACTCCTTGTCATTATTTTGGCTACCATAGCCATAGCCCTCCATTTTCTCGAGATGGTTTCTTGTAACTCGAGGGCTTGGAAGGAGCTTAATGACTCTCACCGCCTCCACATAGGCGTTGATTGCGGCTTGGTGACTAGCAAGGCCTCCTCTCCTTTTACTGTGACGATTTTGCCGTCCCTGATGTATTTTATTTTCTGGTGCAGAGTTGAGGGAACGACGTTCGCAGAATGGATCCAAGGCCTTCCCAACAGCATAGTATAGGCAGACTCAATGTTCATCACCCGAATGTGACGCTGAAAGTGCATGCGCCAACTCAAGCAAGTCAATATCTCCCAACACTTCTCTTCCGTACCGCCAAAGGCTCTACCACCATAGCACTTTGACGTATGTCCGATTGGTCAATCGCAACCTAGCTAAGGTAGCGCTAGGGAGTACATTGAGAGTCGACTGCTATCAATAAGTACCTTGGCTACTATACAACCCTTACACTTTACTGTTACATGTAGAGCCTTAGTGTGCCTTAAACCCGCAGGGTCTATCTCGTCCTCCGAGAAAGTAACAAAACTTGATGCCTGGATTTGTCCCACTATCTTCTCGAACTACCCCGGAGTAATGTCGGGGTTTACAAAGGCCTGATCTAGAATTTTCTCGCAGGCTTGACGGCACCTCGAGCTCAAGATCGCGATGCAGTGAAACTGCAAGCGCCTTTCCTCAACTGCTCCACCACATCATACTCACTTTGTTTCATTATTTGGAGTAACAACTCCTCCTCTGCTTTATGCTCAGCAGGCTCTGCTTCCTCCGCCTTCTCAACCTCCTCTTCTGCATTCTTCCATGACTCTCCCACCTTTACTTTCCCTTTTCTCTTTTCTTTTTCTTCACATCAGAACACCTCCCACTTCGAAAGTTATGAACTCACCTCTTGCTCAAGGGAGGAGGGCTTTGTGGCGTTGACGGGTTGGGGACCGATCCGGGAGTAGCACCGTGGTAGGTCCAAAGATAAGTCATCCAAAGTGTGCATGAGGAGTGAAACATGGCTTAGAGGTGCCGAGGTGAAGCAAGGCTTGGAGCCAGTATCGCTTGACGCTCCTGAGTGAAGACTTGGAAATTGTAGTTCCAAGGTATGGCGTGGGTGTTGGTAACAGGAGCCGAGATGGGGCTCTGATAACTGCCACCGTGGTGAGGCTACCGGGTGAGAAAGTGATTCTGGGTTTAGGGGAGCATTTCGGCTATATCTAGTGGTATTCACTCCTCTTCCATCTTCGACCTCGTCCGCATCTCGTAACCTTGAGAGACAATAAGTTCCAACCTCTTGCTCGAATCCTCACAGCCTCGCACTGTGGATCACCGCCTCCATGATAAGGACACCTGCATTTCTTCCAATCCCGCTACCCGAGGGCAGAGGTAGCCTTCCTTATTGCTAGAGCAAAATTTCTTGAAGTAAGGAGCCACTTTGTCTACTTCCAAATGCTGATCCTTCTTCATCGTGCTCTATCATATTTACACCACCGCTCGCATTATGGTTAGGCAAAGGTTTGAGGTAACATTGGGGAGGGAACCATTTCTCAATCTTCAACCACCCATTTCGACAAAGCGCACTCTCCCTCGAGTGCCCCGCAGCTTGTCGCTGAGTGCCCTTGTGCCCTCCATGGTACTCACAATGGGCAAGAGCATCATACCACCGGGTATGGAGGCGAATTGGATCTAGGGAACTGGTACGATTTGGTTTATACCGACAAGGTATCGCATATTTCACCGAGTGGGAGGGGAGAGGTGGATCGTGGTTTCGTGGGGTTCTTGGGTTGTTAATTGGTGGTCTTGAATGATAGTGAGGAATAGATGGTATTGATTGGAAATTTGTAGGCGGGTGATATTTTGGGAGGGGCTGTGTATAATTAGGGAAAGGAGGTGGAATATTTGCATCGTCTCGCCATGAGGGGAGGATATGGCCGATAATTGTTTTGAGGTAGGAGAGAGTAATTATTCTCGGTGATTGAATGGACATCACCCTCCTTTTTCTTGCCAAAGTTGGCGCTTTCTTTGCGTGGTTCTCACCAACTCCCGCAATCGTCCCATTCTTAGGTTGGCCTCTATTCTTTCTCCATCCTGTATGATTTCATAGTAGCTTTTGGAAGTGTTCACAATCTTCAAGTTGAAGTAAGGGGCATTAAAAGTTTCGATTAACAGAGAGAATAGCTCATTGTTTGGCCACCGGGGATGCACTTCGCCGCCTTTTCCTCCATCTCTCGGGCATATTCCTTAAAGCTTTCGCCTTTCTCGCACTGTGTTCGAGGTCCTTCTCGTGGGGCCACATCACAATTAAATTTGTACCGCTTAAGAAGGCATCACTAAATCCTTCCAGAGCGCAGCTTGCTCTCGCCCAATCAATGCACCACCTCAAAGCCGCCTCGAGAGGCTCTCATGAAAGAAGTGGACCAGCCAGCCTATCGCCCTCTCTGTCAGAGCGCATATCTTGGCGATGTAGGTGGCCAAGTGAATGCGAGGATCCAATTCACCGTGTACTTGTCAAGTCGTGACCTTGAACTTGGGTGGCACCACCACATCCGCACTAATCTTAGTGATGCCACGCCGATCAACCATACATATTCAGCCCTTCAATTGCTCTCAATCTTTCCTCTAGAGCGTATAGTTTCTCACTTTCTTTTGTCTTATTTTCCTCCCATCGCATGATATGCTCACTACGGAGCCGAGAGGTGGAGTAAATCGAGGGATTAGGATTGAAGGGTGAGGCTCGGCATTTGAGACACCGGTAATAGGAGAAAGGCAGGTCATTAGTCATGACGACCGGATTGATAGTGACCGCTGGTCCGGATAGGTGATTGAAAGGTGAAAGAAGTTGAAGCTTGGTGAGGATCATTTGTTGGAGGTGGTGGAGGAGGTAATGGCGTGCTAGGCTCATTGTGGGTTTATTTTGGGACATTTCTCATTAGTCTCATAAGTTCCGAGACTGATCTTTCAATTCGAGACTTGCCCTCGTAGGTTCTCAGATTTGTTCCCGATCTTCCATTATCTTCTTTGTCCGAGATCTTGTTAAGTACACTCGCTGGGCTGAACTGTGCTTGGTCGACTTGCCTTGTTTGAAGCAATATTGATTTCGTAAGGAGTAAAAAGAAAATTTTAAATGAACTTTGAATTTTGCAAAGGAATTAAAAGTCCCGGTCCGACGAAGGATACAAAGGGCATTTGAGAGCCGTGTTGAAATCAGAAAAGGATAATCGCATCAATTTTATCATGGCATCGCTCGATAGTCCGATCGTGAATGATCGGATTGAATGCGCATTTATGATACCCGCCCATATAGCGCATTCAATTTTTCACATAACCCTAGCGAGGGAATTCCTACGGAGTCATATTATTCATTCACAAATTTACTAAACAATGGTCCGTAAATCATTTCATTAATCAATAATTTGTACATCGATTCCTCTACATTGGCCTAGGCTCGAAGGTTCTTTATAATGAGATGACATTTTCTCGAGATACTCATATAACCTTTCTTCTTGTTTGGTGGTCGAATGCTTTCAAAGCGCACTTGATTCTGTAATAATTCTTGTTTTCCTGTATATCGCTCTTTCCACTGGTCAACATTCTCTTCAAATCTTGATAGAGAGCAGCTTGTTTTTCTTTCTCTTTCCTTTCCTTAGCACAATCTTTCAAGATATCGATGATGAGTAGTGCCTGCTCTTTTAATTCGAGCTTCTTCTTTTGTTTTCCTGCTTATACTCTTCAACGAGCACCTCTTGGTATTTCATCTTTTCCAAGCTTACTATTCTCAGACTTTCACTTCTTTTACCTCACTTGAGAGAGTCTTTTTCCTTTTCCCACTGAACCTCTTGCTCTTCGAACCCCATCCTTTCGGCCCTTGCCTCTTCCTTGAGCCTTCTCACTTTTCTTTTAAGTTTCTTCTGTTGGTCCTCCAACTATTTTATTTGTTATTGCAGGTGTGAGTTCTCTGTTTGCTTTTTGTAGTGAGTCAAGGCACGATTATCGCCTTCTTCTAATAGGATGTTTTAAGCAGGGTTGCTGTCCTCGACTCGTAGTTGAGTGTTCTTGGTCCCCGCCGCCTCTCCATTTAAGATAATCGCCCGAGGCACTGGGGCCTTTAGGCGATCTCTCCATCAGAGTAATGTTTTCCTAAGACTTGCGAGCCAGTTTCAATCCTTCCTCTTCCTTGAGCTCATGGTAGAAATGATTTTGGTGGTATTCTTCAATGTTGATCATGGATCAAGTTGAGCCAAATCGCTCATTACCAAGGCCGAGTGTAACTTGTATATCCTAAGCATTCGATTAGGATACCGACTGATTACCTCCCGTACCGATCAAAACGGGTTGGCCTGACGTCCATAGCTTCCACCAACAGGAATCATGGCTCTTGAAACTCAAAATCTGTTCCCACCATCGCTGCTCATTCTTCTGACCGACATTAACCGGTCATCTTCTCGATGGGAGGTCGTCAAGGTACCAAGTTAATCCCTTTGTCTCCACAGACACATGTGACCGATAATCCGAGGTATAGCAACCGAGAACAACACTTAATGGACCCTTTCCTCGTTGTCCGCAGAGGTTAGGTTAACAAGGTTTCCGCAAGAATTGCCGTATCGGATTGATCTCCCGCCTTTCTACCGCCCGCACGCTTCCACTGCTACCGCAAGTTACGATTCCTAATGGTCCCGGAACAAAATCGCACCATAGATCCCCAAGGCGAAAAGCATCAAGCTTGATTCCATTTTTTCTCGAGGTACCGATCTAACCACTTCGAGATATGTCCAATACCAACCATGTGTGTTTCCTTTGATCGCTTCTTTTGACTTTGCCTCCTCCGAAGGAATACCCAACAAATGTGTTAATCGCTTCTGTGTCCGCCATGCTCAAGGTGTAGGTAGATCCGATTCTGGTTGAATAAGGGATCCCTAGTAATGCCCGATATTCTTCCATAGTGGGAATCAGATCAATATCATTGAAAGAGAATACCCTGCACTTAGGGTTCCAAACCGACAACATGGCTTTTAATGCCGGATTTGGACCTTTACTCGCATTAAGGTTGCAATCCTCCCGCATTCTCTTCAAATCGTGCCTTGACTGACGGAAGCAACCTCCATCCATTAGACAGACTCGAGGTCGCTCATTCCGACTTCAATTCCATTCAGATCTAATGAAGGTAGTAAGCTAGCATGTGCCTTGGAAACATCATTTTGTGGGGTACTCGAGTATGAATCGATTTGGACCAAAGTTTAGCATTCGAACTTCTTCTCACGATCGACTGAGGATGCCATGATAAATATGATGCCTATCCTTTACTGCACTCTTGGTTTGGTAATGCTCATGGAAAACTTGTTAGAAAGATAAATTAGGTAATTTTGAATCATACTGCATACATTTATCAAAGTAGGAAAATGCGAGGTGTTTCAAAGAAAATTCAAAATTACCCTCACAAAAATGAACAAAAGGAAATTAAAGGTAAAAGGATGAGAGTAAGTATGCCCCTTTGTCCTATAATAGGAGACTCTCGATATCTGATTTAGCGCTACCTATTTGGGTAGTTCTATCTTACAAGGTAGCTTACTATGGCTTTCAACTATCGTGATAGTTTAGCTTAGGGTCTAATTTTCTAAAAGCCACAGTTCCTAAATTGCCCTCATCAGAAATAGAGAGCCCCATTCTACCCCCATGATATTATCGGAAAATTCCACTGTATCACAAAGGAATAGAACGAGTTTCAACTGAGCGTAAGCCTTCACGGATACTAACGGGTAAAACCCACTGCACCGCTACATGACCCTCCTATTTTCCTAAAAGGGTGAGAAAGCCCTGCATAGGCCAAAGTGTGTGAGGACATCGTGTGAGTGTTCAAAGGTGTGAAGGGACACCTTTACCTCTTAAAAATTCAGGGGGATTTTTTTTTTCCATTTTTCATTTTTTCTTTTTTTTTTGAAACGAAGAGCAATCAGAGGAAACAAAATCAGAAACAAGCAAAATAGTTAGCCGCAATAACAATAATTAACGATAAAACATCGCCGAATGAGCCCATCTAACTATAATTTGATTGACAAAATTAAATCTACTTTTGGACCACTAGACCGGGTTAAGTCGCTTTTCAATATCCCCAGTGAGTCGCTAAGCCGTCGCAAGGGATTTTATGTCGCCGACGATCACTCACCAAAGTGGGAAAGAGTGAGGAGTCGCCACCTTAGTTTTGAGGGTAACTAAAGAAAACCATTTGTGAAGATAAATTGAAATAAAACCACTTCAAAACAGAGATTCTAGGTTCGGGGTCCGTAAACGGGTGGGGAAGGTGTTAGGCACCCCACCTCGTCCCTTAATAAGGGTAAGTAGATTTAACTTTGCATTAGTTAGAAGGGCTTGAATGGACATGTTGATCCTTTTGACTAAAGGAGCATTTGATTTTTCACTAAATTTGGATCACCCAGATACATAAGTAAATGAGACAACCTTAGTGACTTGACGTCGTGAATCATTTTTGGTTTTGGGATTATCTTGCGTACAGGTTAAAATTTGGTGTGAGAATCGGATAAGAACTCTCCTTAGATCTCTCTTGGTGTATTTAAAATTTTGGATTTAGTATCGGATAAGAACTCTCCTCCGATCTCTTTTAAGTTTTCATAAAAATTTTAGCTTAGGATCTGATAAGAATTTTCCTTCGATCTCTATTTAATGTTTTATTAAAATTTTGAGTTGAGACCTGATAAGAACTCTCCTCCGATCTCTATTTAATGTTTTATTAAAATTTTGAGTTGAGACCTGATAAGAACTCTCCTCCGATCTTTATTTAATGTTTATTAAAATTTTGATTTGAGACCTGATAAGAACTCTCCTCCGATCTATTTAATATTTATTAAAATTTTGAGTTGAGACCTGATAAGAACCCTCTTCCGATCTCCTTTAAATTAACAGAACCTTAATGGGATCTTTCCGATCTCCCAAATTTTAATTTCAGCTACATGTCATAAGGTCCTAAAGCTAAAGATTCTCGCGCCTAAGGTGTCGGATAAGGCTTCTTTAACTAATTGATATTTTGTGACTAAATAAGAAAAGTCGAATAAATTTTGTCGACTTCCCTAAGGTCACTTTACCAGCATCTATTAATGTCCGATCTATTCTGCTTCGCTTACTTTGGTTTTATCCCACTTTATGGCATCTTGCCGAATTGCCGCACGCCACCAATATTGTGGCTATTTTCCGACGTGTTATTCGTGCTCTCTCTTAAAAGAGACCCGTAAGTTGCAGTTATCTATATTTTACCCAACCACTTACACGCTACTAGGAACTAGAAAATTTGCATTCAGAAACGACGAAGGTTAATAAAACGATAGACTGATCACTAAAGAAATAAACTCGAGAGTAACATTTTTAAGGTTCTTTGGCACTAAATGAACTTGGAGAAAATCACATGCATAAAAAGGACAAAGAGAATGCGGAAAGTAAACGTAAACACTTAACAAAACGGCAATATGAGCTCTTACCTGTAAGGAGCCAAATCTATTGAAATGACTACGGGTGACAAATAGTAATAAGACAAACAGATCGATTAGCTTGAGGGCTGATGTTCTTTGTGAATCAAGGGTGCTTAGCTAAAATGCAATAAGATTAAGATAAAAACCGAGTGAAATGAAATTGAGCTTGAATAATGGGAATGAAGACAGAGATGATAAATGGCTGAAAGTGAGAGTGTGACCAGATAATGAACAAACCAAAATGTAGAGTTCCAAAGATTCGTAATCCTTTTCAAGAAAACACTTCGTAAAACTAGTTTCAAAAGTCTTTCTAATCAAAACTTCAAAGTAGCAGAGTAACAAATCAATCAAGTTTCGTAGTTCTTCCGCTATAATAACTACCTCTTTTTGCCCGCCCCTTGAATAGCTTTTTCATGCAGTATTTATAGGAATCGTGCTCCTATGAAGGGTCGATTTATTTTGAGGGAGATGGAGGGTCAAAATTTCGAAGGACATGATCTTATGTTCAGAATTAAAGAGAATCAAAATGAATGGTCGAGATCACTCTTCGTAATATTTGTCCTTTTCTTCTTTCAACTGACGGCCCCAAATCTTCTCGTCCGAACGATTCGAGGGCTAAGAGCGAAAGACGCCGGTATTGTCGCCTTCTCTTGATCCAAGGGTTCCGGTTTGTCCTTACCAAAGGAGATCAACGGGGGATTGGGATGTACAGGATCACATGACATACCCTAGCACTGCCAAGATTAAGTAGCATTCTTAGGCGGCGATGGAGATCTCGTCGCAACGCTTTAACTACCTCGCTCTAATTCTCGACGTTATTTGGATTTGTCTTATTCTTTTGCCTTCCGATCTTCCCTCTTCTCGATCTCTTTACATGCTCTTTCCGATCTTTCATGCTGGTCTCCCATCTTCCGATCTATTATTCCGATCTTTCCTTTCTCGTCCGGCCGTCAAAGCATTAATTTCTCGATTCCCGAGGCGCTCGCTTGTCAGCCAAAGAATAAATGCCCGCTTTCCCTATATATACCTCGACGCAGACATTTCCTTCATCCGATTTTTTTCTCTTCCTTCTTTCTCTTCCGCCCAAATGGCCCGCGGTCGCTCGCCATGATTGTGGTTTTTGATCCTCTCCGATGGACTTCCTTATTCCTCGATCAAAATTTACGACCCTGATCGTGATAACCTTGTCCGATGCTCACGACTTTGGCGTTGCTTCTCAAGTTCATTCGCTTTCCACATTGAGTGTTCCGACAATGTTTCTCCACATTGGGTGTTCCGACAATGATTAAGCTCCGACGGCAACACCCTTTGGGATCGCTTATAAACCTGGGACTCTTTAGATAGGATGTCCCACCGGTCTCTAGAGATCGCTCAAATGATGTAATCCTTCAATGTAATCAGATCTCTAGAGATCGCCCAAATGATGTAGTTAGACCTTCATTGTAATCCGATCCTAGAGATCACCCAAATGATGTAATCCGATCTTTTGGAAATAAAAATCTTGTTTCTCAAATTATTATCTTATTGATTATTTTTCGATCACTGATATATTTTTCCGATCTGGTTCCTAACAAAATGACTCTTAAATAATCCTTCATTCAAGATATTCAACTTATTATGCCAATCTCCATTTAACCGATCTCCTTGGACTGTTCGAATATTTGAGAGAAGTGTCAGAACACCAAGTAGTCCCACCAATCGATGCGCTGCCTAGAGCCTCGTGAGCATTAAATGCTCTGACTAGTATAAATAGGAGTGGGGTTAGCGCTTGTTCTCTCATTCCATTTTCAACCCTCGCCACAACTTCAAGTTCTCTCGCTTTCTCAAGTTCTTCCGACGCCGATCGACTCTGTAAGGGCTTTGATCTTCTTTTAGTTTAAGTTCATTATTTCTTTGAAAATGAGCTGCGTAAGGTCAAAGAGTGGCGAGTCCTCCTTCCATTCAGCCTCGTGGTCGTCTGACGAAGAAGAAGTGGTCGGGCCAAGCGCAAATGGAATCTCCTAGGGCCTCTGCTCCACTGGGGCGGATCGACCATCAAGGCACGCATCTTCTTCAGGAGGGAGAATCTCCTATGGACGAGCCGCCATCGATCTTACAAGAGTCCGATCTACAATCGCTTAGCCAGAGTACAATATTCTCCCGATTCGCATTTAACTTATCCGGTACACGCGATCACCGAGCCGATCACTTCTTTGAAGAGAATGACCGTTATGGTATACGAGGAACATTTAAAGGCCGGCCTTCGCTCCTCCGATGACTTCTTCAAGGAGGTCCTAAAACTTCACCGTGTGCATTGCTCAAGTTCATCCTAACTCGTGGCGATCTTAGTAGCCTTCCGAGGTCTATGCCGAGCTAAGGGAATCGACTCTACGGCTAAGGTGTTCGCCGAATCAAGACAAAGCAACTCACAAAGGACGACGAGCATCGGTTCTTTCAGCAAAGCCTCATTGCGGGCTCTTCACCGATCCGCCTCCTCCCTTAAAAATTGGAAGAACCGCTTCTTCATTCCGAGGAGCAAAATCCGACCGCTTGAGGACTTCCTCGTAGCCGGTGGCACCAGGCCTCGCTCAAGCGCATTAACTCAACCAGAGGAAAGCTTAATAGTGATGGATCTCAAGAATCAGCCGCCACTCAAAAGTATTCTCGCTTAGATGCGGATCACGAGCCGCACCATTGAACATACACCGCCACCGCCAAGATCGCGAACTTCCGCCTCTCTCGACTTCTAAGATCGTATTTTCTACATCTCGCATCTCGTGACCTTAGCGATCTCACCGACTCTCTTCTTTGTGCAGTATGGCGGTGATGAGGGTTCTAGGAAGCTAAGAAAGAAAAGGAGATCTCCTGAAAGTAAAGGAGATGAAGCGCTCGAAAGCTTCAACTCCGCCATGAACTGTGGGAGACGCAAGGAGGCCATTCCCGACCTTCGGTCCGCCGATCATCAAATCGTCCGATCTCCTCCTCAACAGAAGAGCTGCCCACCCTCTAGTTGCTCCAAGCACGTAAAGGGGTCCTTCTCAATCTTCCGTGAAATCCTCTTCTCGTGGCGCCAAACGCTGATGGAGTCCTCAAGAATAACCGACTGTTCGAGAACCCCGCTTTGCCAAAGTCTTGGGGTCTTCCATCCGCTTTCTTGAGGATCGAGAAAGGCTATCCTGACAGCCTTGACGATATCTTGACTCGCCCATGAGCTCGAACGTGGAGTGCCCGTGAACTGCACTATAGTTCGAAAAGGCTCATCGCTCGGGCAAGGAGATCGAGAAGAAGAATCAGAAATGGCTTCCTCCGATCCTAACTCGCATCCGCTCAAGATTACATATCTCAAGTTGAGGGGCGGCTAAGTTCTATGAAGACAGAGTGGCCGAACGTAATCATGTTCGCCGAAAGGGATCGTGTTTCGTGGAAGTCGAGGCGCCCGCCAACGGCTTCTCGTGTCGCCCAACTTATCGAGGAGCTTAAGGCGAAAGACGAAGAAATGGTGATAGGGATAGCTGGTGCCTATGTGAATGCTCACAAGGACCTCTTAGCCGAACTCCTGCTGCTACTAAGAAGAGGACTTCTCTTGATGGCCGACTGCTCCCGGCGTAGGGTGAGGATAGTGAAGAGGAAGGAGAGGATGAGCAAAATGTAGATCAGTCGGGATCACCTCACCAATAACTTGTACAAATTTTGCAATGAAATGAAATAGAATGCCTTTTTGTTTGATGAATGGTTGTGATCTAAAATTTCTAAACACTTGATTGTCCGAGTATATTGAAACAATCAAAACTATTATTATCCTAAGTGTGAGAGATCGGAAAATTCAACATGCATGAGATTGTTAAACTAACTTAATTGAAAGTTTTGGCTTGAACATCTAAGATCGGATCTTCATTAAATCGATTAGAACCTTGGCTTGGCTATTTCTAAACTTTTAAAAGAGAGGTCGATTATAAATATTGGCAAGAAGGTTCGTGTTAATTCAATTTCATTCGACAAGAGAGATCGGAATATAGTTAATCGGTCGATATTTGACAATTGGCTTGAGAGATCGGTGAATGATTTGAGAGACCTGAAGGCTTTAACTGACACGAGCTTAACATTGACTCAACTCTCTCGTGAAGAGAGATCGAATCGTGATTAGATGGCAAGGAGAGACTTAGTGCTAGGGATCGGTTTCAAGTTTATTGATTCGGGATCGCCAAAATATGGTGTCGACAGTAATTGCAGTAATAGTTAATAAGGATTAAATGCATGTTTAGTGGGATATAATTAAATCTGATGAAACCAAAATTCAATATAACAATGAACTAAAGTTTCATATGATTACATAAGGTTAAATTCAATTACATCTTACCAAATTTATTGGAGTTGAACTAATAAGTTTCTTTTTGGTGTCATGCTTGCAACTGCTTTTGTGTCTGTACGGCCCTGTGGTTGAATCTGCTATTTTTAAAGTAATATGAAATAATTCTTTAGTTTTTCTGATTTCTTATAATCAAATCATGTCAAGTATACTTTAAAGTAATTTTTAATTATCTTATAATTACACTTTCAAATAATAGTTATAATAGCAATATCAAACAAACTCTTAACATTTTCTAGACATTTAATATAGGATCACTTAATTTTGGGCCCATCTATTATAATTCAGCAAGTGAATAAATCAATTTTCTAAAAGAAAAGAAAATTGATTTATTCTGCAATGATATCATTCCATTGGTTATAATGGAGTTACATCATCAAAGGACTTGATACAGCCAGAGTTGCTAGGCCTTTCAAACTCTGTCAATGGCATTCTTAGGTTGTATCAAAAGAGGAGCTATACCTGCATTGCAAAATCAGAAAACTTTGTGTTCCTAAAGTTTAGTAACTTTCTAACTTATTGCCATCAATTCCCCCCTAGCCCCAAAAAAAAAAGGTGGTTTTTATTGATATGATATCAACACTATTGTATATTAGAGTTGTACCATCAAAGGCCTTGATACAACCGGAATTGTACTAGGCCTTTGAAACTATATTGATTCTTTTCTTACATTGTACCAAAAGAGGAAGTATATATGCCCCAAGAGACGATAGCAAAATCTGAAAACTTGATATGCTCCTTAAGATTGGTACGAAGTGAACAATGGACCATATATTGGCAAAGGTAAATCTAGGAATCACTCTGTGGAAATACATTTGTATGTTTGTCATGATTTCATTTTTTTAATAGTAAAATTATAAGTTTTTAGGATCAAGTTGACTTTTTGCACTTTAAATAGTGTTGCTTATTCATACTGTTATTATATTAGAATTGAGAACAGCAATTTGGGGTTGATTATTGACCAAGTACAAGTAACATGGGTAAGTCTAGGTATGATTTTCCACATATAGGGAAGCATTATGAATAAATTGAGGATATCCATGTTGGATGTGAATTGTGGAGTGGATATGCACCCAACACTTATAAACAATTATGAGAAACATAAATTGTGTGATATTGATACCTCAAAAAGATTTTTTTTTTTTTTTTTTAAAAAAGAGAAGGACGCAAGAATATTAATTTGTTGAAATGAAATATGCCTTTGAAGACAATTCCATCCCATATTTGAGTATTTCTTGAGTTATTGCAAATTACCAAGTGCCAAACATGTGTTTCAAATTGTATTAGTTATATACATTGTAACATCCTCACTTTAGCTAGTCCATACGCTCTACTATTTCGTGACCAATGTTGGTCCGGTAGTTAAAATATCCTGGAATTATAATTAGACTATGATACGTTGTGTCCGCAAGTGCACAGGTCACAGTAGTATAGTTTTAAAAAATGATATCGATCCCACAGGGAATTGTGCTTAAATTGGAAATAAAAGTATAAGCTAATTAGAATGACAAAAATTAAAAGATATTGAAAATAAAATCTAAAAATTAAAATTAAGACAAAAATTAAAGATGTAAAATGAAATTTGGAATTAAAATTGGTATTTAAGGAATTAATGCTAAATCAAACAATTAACTAAAATTAATTAGACTAGATTACCAAAAATTAATTTGAAATTTCTATTTATGAAATTAAGAAGAATTAAATCTAAAAAAATAAAGTAATTCTAGATATTGGATTTAAATTGAAATTGCTATTTATGAGATTTGGAGGATTTAAATCTAAATTCAATGAAAATTAAATTGATTCTAGAGATTGGATTTTCAATATTGTTTGCATGTGGTTTATCATTAATTTAGCCAAACACATGAGAATTGCAATTTTGAGGGAAATCAATTCTTAAATTTTTGAAACCTTTTTCAAGCATTTCAAAGTTGGTTTTCATTAAATCAAACCCTGTTTTCACGGTATTTCAAACCTAACAAAAACCCAACTAATGCATAAAATTGATTTTTGGAAAATTCCTTAATCTTCTTAGCTTATTTCTAACACCAAGAAAATAAAGTTTATTGCAAGATTATCCATCCCCAATATTCACTTTTCACCATCTATTAAGGATTAAAACTTAACTTAATGAGGGCCCATTCATCAAGCAAGGCAATAAGCACACAAGCAATAAATCAAAATATAACAAATCCCATTTAAATGGCTAAATCAGTTCAAAACCACAATACAAATCAATATTTACAAACCCATCTCTAGAATCTCAATAAACTACTCACAAATCATTGTTTAAAGACAAACCCAAATGAAGAAATGAAGAAATAATGGAAATGTAAGCTAAAGGGTAGAAAACTCAAAGAAATTTGCAGTATGATCTCTGCAAAAGTGCGTAAACGTGATCCTTGGTCACTGGAAGAAAATGCAAGATGCTCCTCCTTCTCTCTTTCTAACTTTTCCAAAATGACTCCTTGCTCTCTATGGAAAGAAAGTGATAAAGGGCACTTTATATAGGCGAGGGACTGCTCTAGAATGGGTAAAAAGGGGAAGGATCCAGAGAAAGTGAGGTAAAAAGGTCGAGTAACTAAATGCCACGCCAACAATTTTCCAAGAAAACGACATAAGCCGAGCCGCTTGTGTCGCTGGTTGTGTCGCCTCGGCGTGAATATCGACGATCGACACAACTCGCGACATAAGCTAATCTTGCTGCGCCGCAGTTGTGTCGCCTCTACCATTTTTTACTCAACTTCAAAATTTTTGCAATTCGATTTTAATCTCCTCCAAATGGCTACTCGATCAAAATACATCAAATTTCTCCAAATTTAACCTACAAAACAAATAAATTCCAAAAATTAAACTAAGAAATGTGAAAATTGTAAAATTGACTAAATATATACTAATATCTAAAATAGCTATGAATAAGGGTAAATTATGTGCAAAAATTACTCCTAAATGATGATCTAAAATGCATGCATCAAATTCCCCCATACTCAAACTCTTGCTTGTCCTCAAGCAAAATTTCATTAACACTCATTTGGAAGGGAATAGAATCACTTTGAAAACACAAAATTCACTAATCCAAACTACCAACTTACCTCTAGCCACCAACATTCCAAATTCCCACCAAAGAAAAGCACAAAGAATGAAGCAAGCACTCTCAACTATTACAGAATAGCTAAGAATTAACCAATCAACTTAAGCAACAAATACCAACCAGCTACAAGAGTCAATTGTGCCAAAACAAACCTAAATGAAATAGATAGCCAATGTGTCTCAAATAGATGGTGAGTAATGTATGAAAGATTATATTGCCAAACCCATATGCAAGCATAAAAGATCTAACTCTACTAATGTAACAAGCATTTTTCAAAGAATCATTAGGTCTTTTTAAGGGTTGTAATGGGGTCAAATAGGGTAAGATTGTGGTTAACAAAGAAAGGGAATAAGGTAAACAAAATATGAGAATAATATTAATCATGAAACTCAAAGTGCATCCATTTTTTTTTTTTTTTTTTTTTTTTTTTATCAAGAGGAAAGAAATTCACAATGAATCTTAAGTGCTAACACAATAAAGGGACTACTTTTATGCTAATATTTTTTTATTTTGTATGTGTCCCTATTTCACGTCACACCCAAAATTACCTTTGGGATATTTTTGTGACTATATTTTTTTATCAACTTTTCACAATTACTCTAGCACTTTTCAAGATGTTTCAATCCTCCAAGTTTTTTTTTTTTTTTTATGCACTTAATTGCTAAAATATTATTCTCATAAATAGGTGGTAGTGTTTAGGTTTAATGGCTAGGTAAATGATTTGGGTTCCAAAGAAATTAGGGAATTAAGGTTCAAGGGGGTTTGCAAGGGTTAAAATGAAATTAAGGTAGGTTAAGGCTAAATGTGAGGTTTAAAATATGAAGAAATGCCTAAATCATATTCTTATCAAATGCAAGTTAAAAATTTCGCTTTGAAAGATCTAAGATGCTTGTTCTAGGAATGGTGAGACGACAATGACCATTTTCTTCCTTAAAGGCTTATCCAGACACTCAAAACTCAAAATAACTAATCGTAATCAGATACCTAGATGAATGTATTAATTTTCACTATTAAGTAAGAGAAAGAATAATGCTTAAGACTTTGTACTCAACTGAACTTTCATTCCACTAACCATCTAAAGGCAAGTTGGATTGCTTGAATAAGTGGCTTATGGAATTCAAAGATCGTTTAAAAATCCAAAAATTTTAAATGAAATGCATGAGTGTAAATGTCAAGTCAACCTATATGCAACTAAATATGCATAACTAAGTGTATGAAGCTATATGCAAGTGTATGTATGTGAATATGTACAAGTATGAGTGTGTTGCTAAATGAAAAAGGAAAAGTAATTTTTGCAAAAATTTACCCTCTCCCCATACTTAGAATGAACATTGTCCTCAATGTTAAAAATGTGCAGTAAAATGGGTAGCTGATATGTGCATAAAGAATTATTACCATGTTGCATAAGCGAGAGCACAACTTGTGTTGACAAAGGACACAAGTCGAGATGAGAATTGTTACCTCATTGAAGTGCAGCCAATTTAATTAGATAAAATTTGGACAATACAGACTCATTGCAAAAGAAACAAGGCAATGGAATCCATTAATTAAATCGATTAATCTCAAAAATTTGGAATAGGGAAGTTAAGTTAAAATATAATTATCAAGTGTAAATTCAAGGAGCATATTAAAGCAAGTGAGCAATGTACTAAAGACATAAAAGAAAAAATGTATTTTATGAGGAACTAAAAAAATCAATAAGTAAATGGTTAAAGTAAAAACAACACAAGCAAAATATTAACAAGTTCAAAATACTAAGTAATTAAAGACATGAAATGTAAATGGAGAATAAAAGCTGGTCACTGGTATGAGAAGTCCTTTGCCCTTGCCATCTTGAGGAGGTGGTGCTTGTGGTGGTCAGCCGTGAGAGATGATGCTCAAAATCGCTGTTGGTTTGTTTCGATCTTCTCCAAATTAGCTCGCATGACTTTCAATTCATCTTGCATTTCAAAGACTTCGATCCAAATATATGTCACTAAGTCTCGCAGTTGTCCAAAATTAACATCCGTTATTTGCCGAAAGAATAGATCTCATCACCGAGATTCTCCATGAATGTCAAAAGAGTTGCTATGGATGGTCCGTAAGGTGTTGAGCTACCGTGGAGCTCGTTTGAAGGTTGTGTAGAAGGCTACACAAATGGTCGCCGTAGTCCGAGGATGAACTAATGGCGTGGGAGAACCAGTGGTTTGTCTCATAGTGCAGAATCTCATCGCTTAGTAGCTTCATTTTTGATACAAAATTTTTGGTTGGCTGATGAGGTCCATCCAAAAATAACAAACCACTTGGAAGAGCAGACACTTGTGCATTTGAGGATTAAACCCAAAATAATGTGCAATAGGTGTGACTAAGCCTCCAAAGACAATACTACCAAGCATTCTAGTGGTCCGCGAATCACATGGCGCAGTAAATAATAACTGTGGAAGCCTTTTGCCGCTTTTGCACACCACAAAAAGAATAGATCATATCGTGACATTGTGCCAACACCGATCCTCTCGCCTAAAATTGTATTTGCAATTAGGCGTCAAGCAATCTCAAGGCATGATTTTCAATTTTGGAGGCCTTATCGTGTCCTCGGTTTGAAGTTACTCAAGGGGCAATGCGCCCAAAATTCACATGCATTATAGTCCCATTGGTTAGTAGGTATTTTGAATGCACCATCGTGGAAAGCCAAATATATGGTGAAAATTATCCATAGACAAAGACCCTATCTTGACCAAGGCATCTAAAATGGATCGCCAAGTCATTGTCCAAAGCAATTTTATGCTCATTAGTGGACAGGAGGCCGTAAATTCTCGCACTAAAATGGGGTAGACCACCTCGCTTATGTGCAAATCGCACCCAACCTAAAGCATCTAACAGAGATCCATTTCATCATAAATCTTCAAGGTTTTAAGTGTAGACACATCCAAATACCGAGTTTGAACCATTTGTCTGGCCGCAACTCTTGCCTTATTTTTCTTCATTTCTACAGAGGTAATATCCAATGTATAGCAAAGAGGCAAAGAGGAAGGGAATGCAAGGTTACCTCTAGATGTACCGGGCGCTTGACCGCAGATTTCGAATGCCACGCCGGCCAAAAGCGCGCGCATTGGAGGCGGATTGGGGTTGTTGTGTGGCCGGTTTGGGTTGTTTCCGCTGACGCCGCCGATTTGTGAGGTTTGATACTTTTCGCTTTTTCTTTTTGAGTGTGGCGACGGAGCATCACTGAATGGGCCGCGATGGGTCGGCGGCATGGGTGGGGTGGTTTGGGGTCAGCGTGCGTGTGAGGAGTGGGGAGGCGAAGTTTTCAATGATAATGGAGAGTCGGACATGGCGAAATGGAGGGTCGTGGATCGGGAAAGAGAAATATGGGAAGAATGGCGGCCATGAAGGCGACGGAAAATGGAGGTTACGCAGGAGGGTTGTGTCTGGGCGATGTCGAGAGGAAGATGAAGGTAATGGGCTATCTGTTAGGGTCTTTAGGTTTGGGTTGTGGGCTTGGGTATAGGCTTTGGGTTTTGTTTGGATTTTAGGTTTAATTTCGGCTTGGGCTGGGGTACGGTTTTTAGGGCTTTGGGTTTGTCACGCCCATTCCTGAAGGGAGTTTTTATTCCAAAAGGGTGTCCAAATAACACAAGCTGACACAAGCAAAACCCTGCTATGTAATCACGCCTAATTTGACCAAATTTCATAGCACCTAAAAAAATTGAAACAAATTAGATTTCAAATAATTAAACCTTCATAACATGAATTCTAATTGTCCAACTTGTTGTGTTCATCAAATACTGACAAAATAATTTTTTCAAAGCACCAATTCACACACCCATATTCAAATAATTTTCTTGTTAAACTAAGATGTTAAAATTTGGAAAAATTTTCTTAAAATTAACCAAAAGGGCAATGAATCCAGAAATATGAACCAGCAAATATTCAACAAAAGAGAGATGAAAATTATAAGTGAACAAATTAAAAACCTAAAATTTAAAGCTAAAAAATAAAATTTTTATTGCTCATTTGCTTGCAATGCATTGCATCCCATCTGCACAAGGAAATTAGAACAATGTTAGATTCTGAGTAAGGAGTATAGAAAAGCTTAAAACAAATATATAAAAGAAATAAAGAATTAATGGAAAATTATGAGTTATGTACAAAAATGCTAAGTTTAGGTCTTTAGCTTGACCATACTCACTCAAAATTTTCATGGAGAATGAGAAAGATAGCAAGTTGCTATTTTCTCAATTGGCTCACCAGCTGAATAATGCCTCAACCTTTGCCCATTTACCTTGAAATTACCCGATTTTTCACCAAAAATTTCCACAAAGACCATGAGGTAAAACTTTCACAATTTTAAATGGACTCGACTACCTTGATTTTAATTTTCCGAAAATTTCAACCTTGAATTGAATAAGAGAACCAAATCTCCTTCTTTAAAGTCCTTTTTCTTGATATGCTTATCATGCCATTTTTTGTTCTTTCTTTATAGATCCTAGCATTTTCATAAGCATCAAGTCTCAATTCTTCTAACTCATCAAGTTGCAAAAGTCTTTGTGTCCAAAGAAATTGTAAATCAAAATTGATTGCTCTTATGGCCCAATAAGCTTTATGTTCTAACTCTACGCAAATGGCATGATTTCCCAAAACTAACCTATAAGGTGTAGTTCCTATGGGGGTTTTAAATGTCGTTCTATATGCCCAAAGAGTGTCATCTAATTTAAGGGACCAATCTTTTCTCGACTTATTGACAGCTTTTCCAAGATTTGCTTGATTTCTCTATTTGTGATTTCTACTTGGCCATTTGTTTGAGGGTGATATGGTGTGGCAATCCTATGCTTTACCCCATATTTTCTCATCAATTTTTCAAATTGGTGGTTGCAAAATGGCTACCACCATCACCGACATTATGGCACGTGGGGCACCAAACCCGGTCAAAACAAATTTTTCGTAAATTTCACCACAACTTTTGCATCATTGGTAGGTGTAGCAATAGCTTCTACCCATTTAGATACATAGTCCAATCCCTACTAAGATATATTTATTCCCATAAGAAGATGGAAATGGCCCCATGAAATCAATTCCCACACATCAAATAATTCAACTTCTAATATGGACTGTTAGCATCTCATCTCTTTGGAAATGTTGCCTACCCTATGGCACATATCACAATTGCTTACAAAGTCTCTCACATGTTTAAACATATTAGGCCAATAGAAACCTGATGTGAAGACTTTTTCAACAGTTTTTGATACACTAAATAGACCACCATATTCAGAGGAATGACAATGGTAAATAACATCATTTATTTCTTCCTCTGTATACATCTCCTAATTATTCCATCATTACATCTTCTAAACAAAAGAGGTTCTTCCCAAGAATAAAATTTAACATCATGCAAGAATCTTTTCTTTTGTCGCTAAGATAAATCAGTGGCAAGACACCACAAGACAAGAAATTCACAATATCAAGAAACCATGGAAGTGCAGAATTCAACACATACAATCGCCATTCATGAAAAATTCATCAATTGGCACAATTTCATCATCTTTATTTTCGCTTTATCCTAGAAAGGTGATCACCACCACATTCTCAACACCCTTTTATCTCTTATTTCCAAATCAAATTCTTGAAGTAATAAAATCCATCTAATCAACCTAGATTTAGCTTCTTTCTTGCTCATTAAATACTTTATTGCTGCATGATCAGTGAAAACAATTACCTTTGAGTTGACCAAATAAGAACGGAATTTATTGAGTGCAAATACTACCGCAAGGAACTCCTTTTCAGTTGTGGCATAATTAACTTGAGCTTCATCAAGGGTTCGGCTTGCATAGTAAATGGCATAAGGTTTTCTATCTTTCGCTGCCAAGGATACCCAATAGCAAACTCGCTTGCATCACACATGATTTCAATGGCAAAGTCCAACTGGGGTTGCATGATAGAGCCGTTGTTAAGGCCGCCTTCAACCTCGCAAAGCAACCATACAATCTTGATTAAAATCAAATTTAACATCATGATTCAAAAGATTTGTTAAGGGTTTAGCAAGTTTAGAAAAATCTGAATAAATCGCCAGAAACCCAGATGTCCAAGGAAACTCCGCACTCCTTCGACAAAGGGTTGAGGGGCATTTTTTCAATAATTTCTATTTTAGCTCTATCCACTTCAATTCCCCTATTTGAGATTAAATGCCCTAAAACGATCCCCTCTTGGACCATAAAGTGGCATTTCTCCCAATTCAACACCAAATCATTATCAAGACATCTCCGCAAGATTTTAGACAAATTAGTCAAGCATGAATCAAAATTAGTGCCATATATCAAAAGTCATCCATGAAGACCTCCATAATTTCTTCAATAAAATCGAAAAATGGCCATCATGCACCTTTGAAATGTGCTGTGCATTACACAATCCGAATGGCATCCTTCGATAGGCAAAGGTGCCATAGGGACAGTAAAGGTAGTTTTTTCTGGTCATCGTGATGTATTGGAATTTGAAAGAAACCGTAATATCCATCTAAGTAACAAAAGAATGAATGCTTGGCTAATCTCTCTAACATTTGATCCATAAAAGGAAGGGGAAAATGGTCTTTTCTTGTAGCATTGTTCAACTTCCTATAGTCTATGCACATTCTCCAACTCGTAATAGTTCTAGTGGGTATCAATTCATTATTCTCATTTTTAACAACTGTCACCCCACCTTTTTTGGTACAACATGCACAGACTAACCCACTCACCGCGTAAATAGGGTAAATAATTCCAAAGAGCCTAGTAATTTTAGGATTTCCTTTTCACAACATCCTTCATTGTAGGATTCAATCTTCTTTGATGTTCAATGGAAGGTTTACTATTTGGCTCAAGGAAAATCCTATGCATACAAACCGTTGGACTAATTCCTTTATATCATCAATTGCATAACCCAAAACTCTCCTATATTCTCTCAAAACTCTCAACAATTTTTCAATCTCAATATCACCAAACATGCATTAATTATAACAGATATGTTTCATCTGGTCCAAGAAAAGCATACCTGAGGTTGGAAGGAAGAGGTTTAAGATCTACCTTTGGGGCATCCTCTACCTTTAATGATGGTGGTTTGATCTCCAAATTTTGCACTCCTTCAAGTTGAAAAATTGTGGCTTCAGGATGTGGTGGAGAGCTCTCCAAGTGTTGTGCAAAAGTAGCCATGTTATGATTATCATCATCAATGCTCCCACCATGGACTAAGCAATTTTCAAGTGGGTCTTGTGGATAGCTTTTTCTGAAATGCTCTTGAACAATCTCATCAATAATGTCTACCCGCAAACAAGACTCAACTTCTTCATGTTTCCTTTTCATGGCAGGATTGATGTTGAATATCATTTGATCATCTCCCACTCTAAGTGTCAATTGCTCACCCTTCACATCAATTAATGCACCACCTGCTGCAAAAAGGGTCTTCCCAATAAGATAGGAACTTTTGTGTCTTCTTCCATATCCAAAATGACAAAGTCCACCGGAATGTAGAATTTCCCAACCTTGATAGGCACATTTTCAAGAATGCCTTCCGGATACTTAATTGAACGGTCAGCCAATGAAAGATACATGTTTGTGGGCTTCAACTCTCCCATATTCAACTTCTCATATATTGAAAGAGGCATTAGGCTGACGCTAGCTCCAAGGTCACATAAAGCATTTGCCACACAATTATCACCAATATGACAAGGAATGGAAAACACACCCGGATCTTTGAGTTTGGGAGGTAACTTTTTCCTCGAATTATAGCACCGCATTGCTCTCCCAAGTTGATGGTGTCATAATCTTCTAGCCTTCTCTTGTTGGAAAGAATCTCCTTCAAAACTTGGCATAACTTGGCATTTGGGATAGTGCTCTCTGAATGGCACATTGATATACAACTTCTTTAGCACTTCAAGGAATTTGCCAAATTGTTTGTCTAGCTTATGCTTGATGAATCTTTGAGGGTAGGGAAGGGTGGGCTTGTAAGGTTCTGTGGGATGTATGGTTTCTCTCCTCATCTTGCTCACTTTTGCTTTCTTCTTCTTTTTCATTTTTCTTGCTCTCAACCGAATTTTCTTCTTTGTGCTCTCTTTTTTTTTCTCTCTTGTTTTCACTCTCTTGACCAACTTTTTTACCACTTCTCAAGGTTACAACCTTACATTGTTCATGAGGGTTTTGTGGTTGGCTAGGTAGTTTCCCATAGGAATTGCTTCCTGATGAGCTTGCTTGTTGAGCCTATTGAGTCTCCAACATGCTTGTGGACTTGTAATTGAACCATGGTTTGTCTCATGTGTTGCATTTCTTCCTCCAATTTGCTATTCATCTTGCTTTGTTCAGCAAAAATTTCTCCATCATGCTCTCCAAGGTTGGCTTCTGCTCATGAGGTGGAAGGGATTGTTGTGCTCTTGCTTGATATCCAGTGTGGTGGGCTGAAATTGAGGCTGAAATTGAGGCCTATTTTGCTGCATAAACTGCTAGTTATGAGCATAATTTGAGCTTTGGCCTTGTTGAGCAAAAGTTGCTTGTGGTCTCCATGTTGAGTTGTTCACATTAGAATAAGCATTTCCCATAGGTTTCTCGTTGATAACCTCCCGCATAAGCAGCTTGTTCTGCAAATAATCATCACCATAAGAAGAGTAATCAACTCCACAACTTTGAGTTCCATCTGTGAAGGCAACTTGTTGCATAGTTGTAGGAGTTGAGGTTGTTGCCTTTGTGCAAAAATCACTAAGAAGCCGAGTCAATCGTCAAATCTTGCATTCATGTAGCTAATCGAGTCTAGTTCATAGATCCCACTTTCTTTGGCTCAAGTGTTTCAGGATTTCCCATAAATGGGTATTATGAGCAATCTTCTAATAGATCATAGCATTCTTCACTTGTCATTCTCATGAAATCTCCTCCCGCTTAGAATCAATTGTGTTTCTTATGGTCGAGTAACTCGTGTAGAAATTCAACAATCATCCATTTCGTATTTCATGATGAGGACATTGCCTTTCAAGCTCCTTAAATCTCATCCAAGATTCATACAAAGTTTCATCATCTCTTGGTTTAAAAGCTACCATCAAATTCTCAATGAGTAGTTTTCCTGTGGGAAAAATTGAGATAGAAAAGCTTGAGATACCGCTCCCAAGTAGCTATAATAGCTTGTGGAAGTGAATCATACCACTCCAATGTCAATCCCAAGAGAGAATGGAAATAAGGTGAGCCGAATAACTTCATCGTAAACTCCAGTTGTCTTTGTGTACCACATATCATCAAAAATTTCTTCAAATGAGAATGAGGATTTTCAAGTGGGCTACCTCCAAATTGTGAATTTCAACCATTTGAATAAGACCAGCTTTTAATTCAAATTGATTAGCTCCAATAATAGGTCTCATATCTCTCACATCAAGACATCTAGGAAAAGCATAATCTAACATGGATCTTCTTTGAGGATCATTTTGATTAACAACAAAGATTTTGCCCGCTTTGCCTCATTTCTCCATTATCTCCACCAATAGCTCTATTTTGATTCTCCATATTTTCTATTGTCTCCTCTTGCTCAAATATTTGTTGTTCTTCTTTTTTCTCGCTTCTTTTCTTCTCTTGTATTCTTTTGTTGGCTCGATGTAATTTTTCAATTTCGTGATTGAACAACACCAGATCACTTGTGCTTTTCGATCGCCTCATAAACAAGAAAAGTACCAAAAACACAAGGAACAATAGTGAAAATAAAAGAAAATAAAAATTCTAATTAGCTTAAAACAATTAAAATCCAACTTAAAACAAACAATTCCCCGGCAACGGCGCCAAAAACTTGATACTTATGTTGTGTCCGCAAGTGCACGGGTCACAGTAGTATAGTCTTTAAAAAAAAAAAAATGATATCGATCCCACAGGGAATTGTGCTTAAATTGGAAATAAAAGTATAAGCTAATTAGAATGACAAAAATTAAAATATATTAAAAATAAAATCTAAAAATTAAAATTAAGACAAAAATTAAAGATGTAAAATGAAATTTGGAATTAAAATTGGTATTTAAGGAATTAATGCTAAATCAAACAATTAACTAAAATTAATTAAACTAGATTACCAAAAATTAATTTGAAATTTCTATTTATGAAATTAAGAAGAATTAAATCTAAAAAAATAAAGTAATTCTAGATATTGGATTTAAATTGAAATTGCTATTTATGAGATTTGGAGGATTTAAATCTAAATTCAATGAAAATTAAATTGATTCTAGAGAGTTGATTTTAAATATTGTTTGCATGTTGTTTTTCCCTAATTTAGCCAAACACATGAGAATTGCAATTTTGAGGGAAATCAATTCTAAAATTTTTGAAACCTTTTTCAAGCATCTCAAAATTGGTTTTCATTAAATCAAACCCTGCTTTCACTAAGATTTCAAATCTAACAAAACCCAATTAATGCTCTAATTGATTTTTGGAAAGTTCCCTTAATCTTCTTAGCTTATTTCTAACACCAAGAAAATAAAGTTTATTGCAAGATTATCCATCCCCAATATTCACTTTTCACCATCTATTAAGGATTAAAACTTAACTTAATGAGGGCCCATTCATCAAGCAAGGCAATAAGCACACAAGCAATAAATCAAAATATAACAAATCCCATTTAAATGGCTAAACCACTCAAAACCACAATACAAATCAATATTTACAAACCCATCTCTAGAATCTCAATCAACTACTCACAAATCATTGTTTAAAGACAAACCCAAATGAAGAAATGAAGAAATAATGGAAATGTAAGCTGTAAAAGGTAGAAAATCAAAGAAATTTGCGTATGATCTCGCAGAAAGTGCGTAAACGTGATCCTTGTCACGCCGGAAGAAGATGCAGAAGATGCTCCTCCTTCTCTCTTTCTAACTTTTCCAAAATGACTCCCTTGCTCTCTATGGAAAGAAAGTGATAAAGGGCACTTTATATAGGCGTAGGACTGCTCTAGAATGGGTAAAAAGGGGAAGGATCCAGAGAAAGTGAGGTAAAAAGGTCGAGTAACTGAAATGCCACGCCAACAATTTTCCAAGAAACGACATAAGCCGAGCCATTGTGTCGCTGGTTGTGTCGCCTCGCGTGAATATTCGACGATCGACACAACCTCGCGACATAAGCTAATCTTGCCAGCCGCAGTTGTGTCGCCTCTACCATTTTTTACTCAACTTCAAAATTTTTGCAATTCGATTTTAATCTCTCCAAATGGCTACTGATCAAAATACATCAAATTTCTCCAAATTTAACCTACAAAACAAATAAATTCCAAAAATTAAACTAAGAAATGTGAAAATTGTAAAATTGACTAAATATATACTAATATCTAAAATAATAGCTATGAATAAGGGTAAATTATGTGCAAAAATTACTCCTAAATGATGATCTAAAATGCATGCATCAGACTAGAGTGAGGAGTTATAAATAAATCAAATAATAATAAGAAAATTAAGGAAAATTTTTAGAAATGAAATGCACTAAGGTAAAATGAGCAAAGAGTCTCAAAGAATGAGTGATCTAACTGAAGTGACAAAGAAGGCCATAGCAACCCTAGACTGGGAAACTCCATGAAATAATTTTGGGATTTCAGGAAAGGATTATTGGGGTTTCATAATAATAAAATGCTAAGAAAATACAAGAAAATTAAATCAATTCCAGACACACAATTTTAGCTCGTTACGCTAAACTGAGAGCATTTTGGTCATTTCCTTTCAGAGATGATTTTTACTAACTTATCCAATTAAGTAAACAAATTATATGACATAAAATATGAATAAATATTGCTAAAAATGAAATTAAAAATGAGTAGTAAAGAAAAGAAAAGTAAATAAAATAAATGGAAATAAAAGTCAAATAATGACCTCATAATGATGCAATTAAAATTACTAACCAATAAAAATAAGACAAACATATATAAAAAGATAAGAAGAAAATAAATAAAACAAAATTTAGTTTCATCTTCTTCCTTGGGTGTTTAGGTCGAACCACCATGGGTATAGAGAGCTCCTCCATTTCTTCTTCTCAAACTTGATTCTCTCCAATTTCCACCATAATTTCCTACCTTCCAAACACAAAAATTTATCCTTGAACCTTGCTTAGCACTTTGGGAGCAAGAAGAAGAAGAGAAATTGAAGTTGTGGGAGCTTAGGAATTTCCACAAGAGAGGTATGTGCCATGAAACCTTAAAATTGTTATTTGAATCTTACAAGTGAGTTAATGGAAGTTGAAAATTTATCTAAAAGGAAAGGAATCTATGCTTAAGGAGGAAGTGGAAATTTCGGTCCCTTAGAGAGGGTTAAGGTTTTGAAGAATTTGATTAAATTAAACTTGTATATTTATGTTACTTAAAGTGTATATATGAATAGAATTGAAGTTGAATGAACTTGTATGAGATTTGTAATTTTAACAATTAGGGTTTGAGCAAAATTAGAGTTTTGCTCATAAAATGGTGTATGAACATTTTAATGGTCAATTAGTGACCATTTGGTAAGGTTTGAACATCCTATAAAGTGAATTGAGGCATTTGATAATGAAATGGTTAGGCTGCCTTGTGTGGTGAATTCTGGACTCTTGGAGTCCAGTGTGTTTGGACAGCCCTAACTAGACTTGGGTAACTTCAATTGGTATAAGGCTAATTGGAAGTGAAAATTGACACATAATGTCACATTTTTTGTAAAGAAACCCTGCACAGAAAACCAACATAAGTTGATCTAAAAATTGACTCAATTTGAGTGACACACAAGCTATCCCTGGAAAATGACCAAATGAACAGTGTTTGTTCAAATGATCATAACTCAGTGTAGAAATGTTCAATTGACCTGAATTTTATATCAATAAAAAGCTTAGACAATTTTGAACAACTTTCATGAAGGACACCAAACCAAATTCTGATCATAAACTATCTGAATTACTAACCAAATTCAGGGTATCAAAACTGCCATAACCATTTCTGCCCAGAAATTCTGGGTAGATACCAATCCAACCAGTCCTAAAAAAATTAGCATAACTTGAACTAGAAAACTCCAAATTGAATTATTCAAAAAGAAAATTAAAGAAGAGTAATAAGGAACAACTTTTATGAAGGAAGTTTTATCAAAATTTCATTGTAGTAAGGTCCAATGGAACAGTAAACATAGACCTCAAATTCTGAAAATTTAAAAAAAAACCTAGAAGGTTAGGAATTGAGTTTGGCAATCAATGCCAATAAAAATAAAATGTAAAATGTGGTATCATGGTGAACTTAGGCTCAACAAGTCTATTATAAATTAAAAATTCAATCTTTGAGTGGAAATAGTTAAATGAATAGTAACCTCTATACTACAAATATAAGTAATTACATAATTTATCAGATAAAATGCCCTAGTATGCCTAGAAAGATTGGGTTAGATAGGTTAGCATGCCGATAGGGTTCTGTTAGCAATACTGCATATGGCTTCACGCCATTCTATGCTTTATGGCCTTTCGTGTCATTCTGTGATATAATATGCTTTGGCTATTTTGATTGTATTTACCATACTTGGCCTTGTGCCTTATAATTATTACAATTATTAGTCGCTCATTGCACACCAGAGACACTTTGTGACCGATGGTGTGATGGCCCGAGGTACTTGGTACCCAAAGGTCGCATCTGCTTATCCATCTGTCGACTAGCATAGGTTACTTAGGCAATTGAAATAAATCTTGACAAATTTTAATCAAATAATTAACCTAAAAAGTGCCAGATTAATAACACTACAAATAATTGCCAGAAACTCAGTTTGCATAAAATATTAGCATATCTTCTGCACATCCATTTTATTTTAGCTATTTTATTTTATATTGGCACCACTAAGCAAGATTGCTTAGCTCATCGCTTTGCCATGCGAGGTACTCGAGACACCACTGGGAGCCCACAGACTCGCATCGTGATTAGTTAGATTCGCCTGCAGTCCAGAGTCACCTCTTATCTGCAAAGGCTCTTAGTAGGACGTTAGGTTTTGGGTTGTATTGTTTACTTTGCATTTTTTACTAGTTTTATGTTCTTGTATGTAATTACAAACTCATGTAATTATATGATGATGTAAATATATGTAATTATATGTTACTATAATTATCTCAGAAATTTTGTTGATTAATAAAATTTGAGGAGTTATTCATGAAATTGATTTGAAATGTGAGATGAACAAATTTTGGAATTTGTGTTGAAATTTGGAGATTGAGTGATATATATATTGGAGTTGTGGATTTGAAAACCATATTAGAGTGTTTTTAATGTTCGTAAGAACTGCCTTTCCAATTTACAAACAAGACTTTGTCTGATTTTCTATAAAATTTACAAAAAAATTAAATTGATCAAAATTGTAAATAAATAATAAAAATGGTAAGAATTTACACTTAGTGACTAATAAATAAATGAATTATGAAAGGGTAAATTGTAATGGAATAAGATATGGTGTTCTGGCACACTGTGTGGCATATCTTGCTCTACTTACACTATAGAAGGGTAAAGAGTGTCACATACATGTTTGAATTTAATGCAAATGAATATCCGCTTTCAATGTCGATAATTTTGACAACATTAATTAAAATGGAATGAAGGACAATTTATGCTTGAATTATTGGCCAAAGGTCCAATTATACACAAAACTTTTATTGGTGAACTTAGTCCAAAACTATTATTTTATGGCCAAATTAGCCTAGCTAACAGGCTGAATAAAAAATAATGTTTTATTTTTAATCTTTTATTTTTGAAAATTACCTTAGAATTATAAATTAAAAAGAAAAGAAATGTATTGTGGAGTGTCACACCTACCCTCCGTAAGGCATAACATGATTCCGTAGAATACCTAATGAACTACCGAACTCCACCTACTGATGACTCATTAAGTACCCTACAAGGGATTTTAAAACAATTTTCTTATTTTTGATAAGTGGTGAGCATTTTCTAATAAGTATTTAAAACATTTAGTTAAAATTAAAACTAGTTAATATTTTTGGCCCATTTTATTTTTATGCAAATTTTATAAAAATTTTGACAAAGTTCCTCGTATTTTGAGAAAACAGCTTTTTCAATAATTGAAACAACTTCTAAAAATTTTTCTCAACAACCGTCAATTTCATACTCAATCTCAATCAATTTCACAACACATTTATCAACTTTCAAATTTCAAATTCACTATCCAATGATCATCAAAATACTAGCAATCCATTTCATTCAAATTAAATAAAATAGTTCCATTCATATTTCTTTAGAGACAAAACAATTTATATATACATCATTACAAAATTTACATCAAAGGAAGTTTAAACTAAATTTTTATTATAAACTTCATACAAACTTTGTACAAGCTGCCAAGACCCATTTACATGTCCATACATTTATATGCAATATATACATCAAAAGAAATATTTACAATTAGGGTATAAATTATACCCGTGACTTCAAGCCGATAGCTCCTCACACCTCAAGAAATCACTGCTCCTCTAGTCTCTCAGATCTGCGACAAAGAATAGCTATCGCTAAGTACAAGGACTCAGTAGTGCACAACATACTAAAATAATCTTAATTCAAAAAGTAAATCACATTAATACAAAAAATTGGCTGAACATGAGAAGTAAGTACAAATCATGCATTATGAGATTTTACATGGAAACCAAGTTCATTTCAAAGTATCAAAACACATTTCATAAAACCCACAGCTAGATCATGCCATTAGAAATAAATAGAATCTCAATAGCCAGAGGCTAAAGAGAAATCATATCACAAGGCTAGCTAGCTCAAATATATGGATATCCATTCACATCCTCTTCTACTGGCACACCTCAACACTTCTCCAGAGAAGGAATCAAAATTAAACTAATTACCCGCACTAGTCATGCTAGTGAGGTGTTCAAATATATGGTCATGACACGTGGTTTCAAAACTTATCTTAACAATTTGCTAAACATTGTCATTTCAAATATACACAACTAACTTTCCACAATTTAAATCAAAACATCATAAAATTGTCATAATTCATCGATTCAAATTATTCAAAACAATATGCGTAAATAATTTATAAAAGTTATACGCTGTAATAAACCTCAAGCTTAGTCGCTCTGGCCTCGACTGTTCCTCGGGTTCTTTCCCAAGATCCTTTCCAACTGAAACACACAATTTTACAATGTTTCAGTACTAGAACTTAACATAAACCTAAAATAAATTTAGCTTCACTTTTACCTAGCTCTAACGTGTTAAATTCGATGTTCTCAAAATTTTTGTGTTTCGAAAGTTAATATTCACTATACTATTCAAGTCAAATAGTTGACTTTCTCAGGCTTAATAGGTATGGGAACTCCAACTTCACTCACATACCACATTTTGGTCACTAAACTTGTTGGTTTTGGTCATTTTCTCAAAACTTAGGTCTTTTTATGCAAAATTGCCAATTTTCAGTTTTGGTGTCCCTAATTGTACTGTTTCATTGGTCAGTTTACTATTAGAATTTGGCAAAACTTTCTTCATAGAAAATGTTTCTTATTGTCTTAAGTTTATTCTCCTTTTTGAATCACCCCAATTGGAGTTTTGTAGCTCAAGTTATAAGCAAATTACATTTACTGTTTATGCTGCAGAATTTGGTTCTGCAGATTTATTGATCCAACTTCATTCAGTAATTTGATCTAGTTAAGTCCATAATTTGGTCTAACTTTCTTCATATGAAATGTTCTACTATGCCTTAGGTTTCCATCGGTTCAAGAATCGCCTAAATCGGAGTTTTCTAGAGAGAGTTATAGCCATTGAAACTTTATCGTCAAATGGCAAATCAAATTGGGCAGATTCAGTGACCTAACTTGGCTCAGTAATTTGATTGGGTTAATGGCATAATTTGGGTTGGTTCTTCATGAAAGTTTTAGGTCTATATCTCTTCTAACCACTGGTAAAATTTCAGGTCATTTAGACCTTCCTAGTTTCGAGTTATGACCAAATGAACAAACATTGTTCATTTGGTCAATGGCAAGTACTGTAATTTTTTAACTTTGGTCAATTTGTTCACTAGGTTTTAGTCACTTTTTGGGCATGACTCCTCAATGAAAATTGTGTCATTTAGTGCCTATTTTCATCCTCAATTGGTCCCATATCCATTGGACTTGTAAAATTTTATTTTTGATCCCTCAAAGTGATTTTTGGTCATGCTGCCAGCACATGACCTTATCCAATCCGAATTGGCTTTTAATTCCAACACTTCTAACACACCTCATTTGGTCACAAATGACCATTTTTCACTTCACATTAGGCCAAAGACACCATTTACAAATTTCTCCAAATTTTTGCCTCAAAACCCTAGGTCTCAAACCCTAACCACTCTAATCCATTGCAATTAACTAATTCAAAGCATATAAACACAATCTTTCAACTCATTCAAGCATCTTAACATGTTTAACTCAATCAAACTCATGCAAATCACTCTCCCTTCCCTGCTGGATGAATTTCAATTTAGTCCTCACACATATTTTTTTTTTATTTTAAGTTTATTTCTATGCTCTTGATGCTATACATACACTAATTAAACTAAAAACTTGAAGTTTGCATTACTTACCTTGTTAGGTGTCTTTGAACTTTCACTTCCTCTCAATTTTCTTCAATTCTTTGATGAACAATCTTCCTCTCAAGTGATTAAATCAAGTTTTTGTGAAGCAAGTATGGGAGGATTTGGGGTTTATTGGTGGTTTCAAAGCTGAAGCAAGCTTTAATGGAGGTTTACAATGGTGAGGAGAGAGAAACGAATGGTGAGGGAAGATGAGGCTTTTTACTCTTTTTTGTTTTGTTTTCTTTTGTTTTTATCCTTATGGAAGACTCAAAATCTATTTAATTAATTTATTAATTATATGACTTATGGTATCATGCATGATATCATGCATCTTCCTACACCTTTTAACTTTTTCATTTTCTTTCTTTTTTTCTTTAATTTAATTTCGATTCTGAAATTTTCTTTTCTCCAATTTTATTTGACAGCTAGGTCAGAGTCGCCTGGGGTCAATTGACCAAATTGCCCTCACGGCTCATCCTGGCTTGCAATTAATTCCATATTTCTTCCGCCCTCGACCTAATTATTTGACCTGCTTAACAGCTTATTTTTCGTGATTTTCTTTTCACTGTGTTTATATGGTCCTAAGGACCGCAAGGCCACATTTTACTGCTCAAATTTGAGTTTAAAATTTACGACTTCGCATTGCTCTTAGAAGGTCACCCATCGCAGTGACTCTCTACTGCTTAACTTCTATGTTCTATTTTTCTTGTTTATACTTAACTAATTGACATTACTAATTATTTGAAGTTTATGGCTTCTAGGGCTTGTCTTAAGTGTGGTTCTAATTTCCTTAATTGTCGGGACTGGATTCCAAAGTTACTCGAACAAAGAAATCTACTAGGCTATACAAATAGATATCCTATAGATGAGCCATTTATATGCTAATAATCTCTAGGCGTAATGGAATGTAATAAGATGGAATGATACTTAATGGAAAATATAGCCTACCATTAAATTATTACACCATATGGCCAAAAGGGATACTCACATCAAGTCATTTCTCTTATCATTTCTCATTTCCGCCAAGGTTCATGAATAGTGACACATGTTTTAGGAGTTGTTTCCTAAATCTCTCCATGTAACACCCCTATTCAGTATAGCCCGGTAGATTTCATGCTCCTAAGAATCGAGCTCTGGCCCCGATAATTAAGGAGATTAGAATCCACACTTAAGACAACTGTAGAGAAGCCATAAAACACAAATAATTAGTAATGTCCAATTAGTTAAGTATAAACAAGTAGAAAAAATAGAACATAAGAAGTTAAACGAAAGCCGAGAGTCACAAATGATGGTGACCTTCTCTGAACGATCACAAGTCGCTTTAAACTCAAATTTCAACCGTAAATGTGACGCCATGTCCTTAGGACCCTTATAAACACAAAGTGAAAAAGAGAAATCACAAAATAATCATGGTTAAGCTACCAAATAATTAGGCCAGAGCCAAGAAATATGGAATTAATTGCAAACCGGATGAACTCGAGGCAATTTGGTCAATTGACCCTTAGAGTCACTCGACCTAATCACAAATAAAATTGAGAAAAGAAAATTTCAGAATCGAGAATTAAATTAAAGAAAAAAGAAGAGAAATGAAAAAGTTAAAAAGGTGTAGGAAGATGCATGATATCATGCATGATGCCATAAGTAATATAATTAATAAATTAATTAAATAGATTTTTGAGTCTTCCATAAGGATAAAAACAAAAGAAAACAAAACAAAAAAAAAGAGTAAAAAGCCTCATCTTCCTCACCATTTACGCTTTCTCTCCTCACCATTGTAAACTTCCATTAAAGCTTGTTTCAAGCTTTGAAACCACCATTAAACTCCAAATCCTCCCATACTTGCTTCACAAAAACTTGATTTAATCACTTGAGAGGAAGATTGTTCATCAAAGAATTGAAGAAAATTGAGAGCAAGTGAAAGTTCAAAGACACCTAACAAGGTAAGTAATGCAAACTTCAAGTTTTTAGTTTAATTAAGGTATGTAAAGCATCAAGAGCATAGAAATAAACTTAAAATAAAAAAATATGTGTGAGGGACTAAACTAAAATTCATCCAGCAGGGAGGGAGAGTGATTTGCATGAGTTTGATTGAGTTAAACATGTTAAGATGCTTGAATGAGTTGAAAGATTGTGTTTATATGCTTTCAATTAGTTAATTGCAATGGATTAGAGTGGTTAGGGTTTGAGACCTAGGGTTTTGAGGCAAAAATTTGGAGAAATTTGTAAATGGTGTCTTTGGCCTAATGTGAAGTGAAAATGGTCATTTGTGACCAAATGAGGTGTGTTAGAAGTGTTGGAATTAAAAGCCAATTGGATTAGATAAGGTCATGTGTCATAAAGATGACCAAAATTTCCTTTGAGGGATCAAAATGAAATTTTACAAGTCCAATGGATATGGGACTAATTGGAGATGAAAATAGGCACTAAATGACACAATTTTCATTTAGGAATCATGCCCAAAAGTGACTAAAACCTAGTGAACAAATTGATCAAAGTTAAAAATTACAGTCGCCATCAAGATAAATCGACCAAATGAACAATGTTTGTTCATTTGGTCATAACTCGAGCTAGGAAGGTCTAAATGACCTGAAATTTTACCAGTGGTTAGAAGAGATATAGACCTAAAACTTTCATGAAGAACCAACCCAAATTATGCCATTAACCCAATCAAATTATCGAGCTAAGTTAGGTCATCAATCAGTAGATCGCAGATTTGCTCATTTGAACAGAAAGTTTCAATGGCTATAACTCTCTCTAGAAAACTCCGATTTAGGCAATTCTTGAACCGATGGAAACCTAAGACATGGTAGAATATTTCATATGAAGAAAATTAGACTAAATTATGAACTTAACTTGATCAAATTCATCAATGAAGTTGAATCAACAAATCTATGTAACCAAATTCGCAAAGATGAACAAAGAAATGTAATTTGCTTATAACTTGAGCTACAAACTCCAATTGGGGTGATTCAAAAGGAGAATAAACTTAAGACAATAAGGAACATTTTCTATGAAGAAAGTTTTGCCAAAATTCTAACAGTAAACTGATCAATGAAACAGCACAATTAAGGACACTAAAACTAAAAATTGGCAATTTTGCCTAAAAGACCTAAGTTTTGAGAAAATGACCAAAACCAACAAGTTTAGTGACCAAAATGTGGTATGTGGGTGAAGTTGAGTTCCCATACCTATTAAGCCTTAGAAAGTCAACTATTTGACTTGAATAGTGTAGTGAATATTAACTAAAACACAAAAATTTTGAGAACATCGAATTTAACACGTTAGAGCTAGGTAAAAGTGAAGCTAAATTTATTTTAGGTTTATGTTAGTTCTAGTACTGAAACATTGTAAAATTGTGTGTTTCAGTTGGAAAGGATACTGAAAGAACCCGAGGAACCAGTCGAGGCCAAGAGGCGACTCATTGAGGTTTGTGCACAACGCATAACTTTGTAAATTATTTCGCATATTGTTTTGAATAATTTGAATCAGTGAATTATGACAATTTTTATGATGTTTTGATTTAAATTGTGGAAAGTTAGTTGTGTATATTTGAAATGACAATGTTTAGCAAATTGTTAAGATAAGTTTTGAAACCACAGTGTCATGACCATATATTTGAACACCTCACTAGCATGACTAGTGTAATTAGTTTTAATTTTGATTCCTTCTCCGAGAAGTGTTGAGGTGTGCCAAGAGAAGAGGATGTGAATGGATATCCATATATTTGAGCTAGCTAGCCTTGTGATATGATTTTCTTTAGCCTCCTGCTATTGAGATTCTATTTGTTTCGACAGGCATGATCTAACTGTGGGTATTATGAAATATGTTTTAATACTTTGAAATGAACTTGGTTTGCAATTAAAATCTCATAATGCATGATTTGTACTTAATTCTCATGTTCAGCCAAATTTTTGAATAAATGTGATTTAAGTTTTGCATAAAGATTATTTTAGTATGTTGTGCACCACTGAGTCCTAGTACTTAGCGATAGCTTCTATTGCTGTCGCAGATACAGAGATTAGAGGAGCAGCAGATCGAGTCATTGAGGTGTGAGGAGCTATCACTTGAAGTCACCTGCATAATTTATACCCTAATTGTAAATATTTCTTTGATGTATATATTGCATATAAATGTATGGACATGTAAATGGGTCTTGAGCACTTGTACAAAGTTTGTATGAAGTTTATAATAAAAATTTAGTTTAAACTTCCTTGATGTAAATTTTGTAATGATGTATATATAAATTGTTTTGTCTCTAATGAAATATGAATGAAACTATTTTATTTAATTTGAATGAAATGGATTGCTAGTATTTTGATGATTATTGATAGTGGATTTGAAATTTGAAAGTTGATAAATGTGTTGAGAAATTGATTGAGATTGAGTATGAAATTGAAGCAATGTTGAGAAAAATTTTTAGAAGTTGTTTTTACAGTATTGAAAAACTGCTTTCTCAAAATACAGAGGGAACTTTGTCAAAATTTTTATAAAATTTATGTAAAATAAAATAGGCCAAAAATATTAACTAGTTTTAATTTTAACTAAATGTTTTAAATACTTATTAGAAAATGCTCACCACTTATCAAAAATAAGAAAATTGTTTTAAAATCCCTTGTAGGGTACTTAATGAGTTATCGAGGTGAAGTTCTGTAGTTCATTAGGTATTCTACTAATCATGTTATGCCTTACAGAGGGGTAAGGTGTGACACTCCACAATACATTTCTTTTCTTTTAATTTATAATTCTAAGGTAATTTTCAAAAATAAAAGATTAAAAATAAAACATTAATTTTTATTCAAATTCGTTAGCTAGGCTAATTTGGCCATAAAATAATAGTTTTGGACTAAGTTCACTAATAAAAGTTTTTGTGTATAATTGACACTGCCAATAATTCAAGCACCAAATTGTCCTTCATTCCATTTTAATTAATGTTGTCAAAATTATCCGACATTGAAAGGCGTATATTCATTTGCATTAAATTCAAACATGTATGTGACACTCTTTACCCTTCTATAGTGTAATGAGCAAGATATGCCACACAAGCAGCTGTAACACCATATCTTATTCCATTACAATTTACCCTTTCATAATTCATTTATTTATTAGTCACTATGTAAATTCTTACCATTTTTATTATTTATTTACAATTTTGATCAATTTAATTTTTTGTAAATTTTATAGAAAATCACAAAGTGCCACCAGAATTGGAAAGACATTCTTTCCAACTCTAAAAACACTCCTAATATGGTTTTCAAATCCACAACTCCAATATATATATCACTCAATCTCCAAATTTCAACACAAATTCCAAAATTTGTTCATCTCACATTTCAAATCAATTTCATGAATAACTCCTCAAATTTTATTAATTAACAAAATTTACAAATAATTACAGTAACATATAATTACATATATTTGCATCATCATATAATTACATGAGTTCGTAATTACATACAAGAACATAAAACTAGTAAAAATGCAAAGTAAACAATACAACCCAAAACCTAACGCCCTACTAAGAGCATCGCAGATAAGAGGTGACTCGACTCGCGCATCTAACTAATCACCCTGGCTCGAGGTCCGCTGGCTCCCCAAAGGTGTCTCCAGACTACGCATGGCAAAGCGATGAGCTAAGCAATACCGCTTAGTGGTGCCAATATAAAATAAAATAGCTAAAATAAAATGGATGTGCGTAAGATATGCTAATATTTTATGCAAACCGAAGTTCGCAATTATTTGTAGTGTTATTAATCCGCACTTTTAGGTTAATTATTTGATTAAAATTTGTCAAGATTTATTTCAATTGCCTAAGTAACCTATGCTAGTCGCACTGCATCGATAAACGGTAACCGACATCGTACCAAGTACTGCTATCACACCATCACAAAGTGTCTCCGTAGGTAAATGTAACTAATAAGTCAGATAATTATAAGGCACAAGGCCAAGTATGGTAAATACAATCAAAATAGCCAAAGCATATTATATCACGTAATGACACGAAGGCCATAAAGCATAGAATGGCGTGAAGCCATATGCAGATTACAATGTAACCCTATCGGCATGCTAACCTATCTAACCCAATCTTTCTAGGCATACTAGGCATTTTATACAAGAAATTATGTAATTACTTATATTTGTAGTATAGAGGTTACTATTCATTTAACTATTTCCACTCAAAGATTGAATTTTTAATTTATAATAGACTTGTTGAGCCTAAGTTCACCATGATACCACATTTTACATTTTATTTTTATTGGCATTGATTGCCAAACTCAATTCCTAACCTTCTAGGTTTTTTTTAAATTTTCGTAATTTGAGGTCTATGTTTACTGCTCCATTGACCTTACTACAATGAAATTTTGATAAAACTTCCTTCATAAAAGTTGTTCCTTATTACTCTTCTTTAATTTTCTTTTTGAATAATTCAATTTGGAGTTTTCTAGTTCAAGTTATGCTAATTTTTTTAGGACTGGTTGGATTGGTATCTACCTGCACTTCGCGTAAATGGTTATGGCGCTTTGATAATTCGAATTTGGTTAGTAATTCGTATAGTTTATGATCAGAATTTGGTTTGGTGTCCTTCATGAAAGTTGTTCAAAATTGTCTAAGCTTTTATTGATATAAAATTCAGGTCAATTGAACATTTCTACACTGAGTTATGATCATTTGAACAAACACTGTTCATTTGGTCATTTTCCAGGGATAGCTTGTGTGTCACTCAAATTGAGTCAATTTTTAGATCAACTTATGTTGGTTTTCTGTGCAGGGTTTCTTTACAAAAAATGTGACATTATGTGTCAATTTTCACTTCCAATTAGCCTTATACCAATTGAAGTTACCCAAGTCTAGTTAGGGCTGTCCAAACACACTAGACTTCAAGAGTCCAGATCACCACACAAGGCAAAATCTAACCATTTCATTATCAAATGCCTCAATTCACTTTATAGGATGTTCAAACCTTACCAAATGGTCACTAATTGACCATTAAAATGTTCATACACCATTTTATGAGCAAAACTCTAATTTTGCTCAAACCCTAATTTGTTAAAATTACAAATCTCATGCAAGTTCATTCAATTTCACTTCTATTCATATATACACTTTAAGTAACATAAATATACAAGTTTAATTTAATCAAATTCTTCAAAACCTTAACCCTCTCTAAGGGACCGAAATTTCCACTTCCTCCTTAAGCATAGATTCCTTTCCTTTTAGATAAATTTTCAACTTCCATTAACTCACTTGTAAGATTCAAATAACAATTTTAAGGTTTCATGGCACATACCTCTCTTGTGGAAATTCCTAAGCTCCCACAACTTCAATTTCTTCTTCTTCTTGCTCCCAAAGTGCTGAGCAAGGTTGAAGGATAAATTTTTGTGTTTTGAAGGTAGGAAATCATGGTGGAAATTGGAGAGAATTAAGTTTGAGAAGAAGAAATGGATGAGCTCTCTATACCCATGGTGGTTCGACCTAAACACCCAAGGAAGAAGATGAAACTAAATTTTGTTTTATTTATTTTCTTCTTATCTTTTTATATATGTTTGTCTTATTTTTATTGATAGTAATTTTAATTGCATCATTATGAGGCCATTATTTGACTTTTGTTTCCATTTATTTTATTTACTTTTTTTTCTTTACTACTCATTTTTAATTTCATTTTTAGCAATATTTATTCATATTTTATGTCATATAATTTATTTACTTAATGGGACAAGTTGGTCAAAAATCATCTCTGAAGACGAAATGATCAAAATGCTCTCTGTTTGTCTTAACGAGCTAAAATTGTGTGTACCGATTGATTTAATTTTTCTTGTATTTTCTTAGCATTTTATTATCATCAAAACCCCAATAATCCTTCCTTGAAATCTCAAAAATTATTTCATTGAGTTTTCCCCAGGTCTAGGGTTGCTAAAAGCCTTCACCGTCACTTCCCATTAGGGTCACTCATCGCTGGGGCTACGACTCATTTAACCTTAGTGCATTTTATTTCTAAAAATTTTCCTTAATTTTTCTTATTATTATTTGATTTATTTATAACTCCTCACTCTAGTCTGATGCATGCATTTTAGATCATCATTTAGGAGTAATTTTTGCACATAATTTACCCTTATTCATAGCTATATTAGTATATATTTAGTCAATTTTACAATTTTCACATTTCTTAGTTTAATTTTTCGAATTTATTTGTTTTGTAGGTTAAATTTGGAGAAATTTGATGTATTTTGATCAGAGTAGCCATTTGGAGGAGATTAAAATCGAATTGCAAAAATTTTGAAGTTGAGTAAAAAAATGGCCGAGAGCGACACAACCTGCAGCACAACCGAATTAGCTTATGTCGCAGGTTGTGTCGATCGCCGATATTCACGCCGAGCGACACAACCCGCGACACAACCGACTCGCTTATGTCGCTTTTATCGAAAATTGTTGACGTGGCATTTCGCTATCTACCTTTTACCTCACTTTCTCTCGATCCTTCCCTTTACCCATTCTAGAACAAATTCCTCGCCTATATAAAGTGCCCTTTATCACTTTCTTTCCATAGAGAGCAAGGGAGTCATTTTCGGAAAAGTTAGAAAGAGAGAAGGAGGAGCACCTTCTGCATTTTCTTCCAAAGCAGAAGAAGGATCACGCTTCGCACTTTTCTCACAGAGATCCTTCGCAAATTTGTCGGGTTTTTCTACCCCTTAAGCTTACATTTCCATTATATCTTCAGTTCATCCTTTGGGTTTGACTTTAAACAATTATTTGTGAGTAGTTAATTGAGATTATAGAGATGGGTTTGTAAATATTGATTTGTATTGTGGTTTTGAACTGATATAGCAATTTAAATGGGATATGATATAATTTGATTTATTGATTGTGTGCTTATTTAATTGCTTGATGAATTGGACCTCATTAAGTTAAGTTTTAATACTTAAAATATGGACCAAAAGTGAATATTGGGGATGGATAATCTTGCAATAAACTTTATTTTCTTGGTGTTAGAAATAAGCTAAGAAGATTAAGGGAATTTTCCAAAATCAATTTTATGCATTAGTTGGGTTTTTGTTAGATTTGAAATACCGTGAAAACAGTGGTTTGATTTAATGAAACCAATTTTGAGATGCTTGAAAAAGGTTTCAAAAATTTAAGAATTGATTTCTCAAAATTGCAATTCTCATGTGTTTGGCTAAATTAATGATAAACCACATGCAAACAATATTGAAAATCCAATCTCTAGAATCAATTTAATTTTCATTGAATTTAGATTTAAATCCTCCAAATCTCATAAATAGCAATTTAAATCCAATTTAAATCCAATATCTAGAATTACTTTATTTTTTTAGATTTAATTGTTCTTAATTTCATAAATAGAAATTTCAAATTAATTTTTGGTAATCTAGTCTAATTAATTTTAGTTAATTGTTTGATTTAGCATTAATTCCTTAAATACCAATTTTAATTCCAAATTTCATTTTACATCTTTAATTTTTGTCTTAATTTTAATTTTTAGATTTTATTTTCAATATCTTTTAATTTTTGTCATTCTAATTAGCTTATACTTTTATTTCCAATTTAAGCACAATTCTCGTGGATCGATATCATTTTTTAAAACTATACTATCGCGGACTGCACTTGCGACACACCGTATCAAGTTTTTGGCGCCGTTGCCGGGGAATTGTTTGTTTTTAAGTTGGATTTTAATTGTTTTAAGCTAATTAGAATTTTTATTTTCTTTTATTTTCACTATTGTTCCTTGTGTTTTTCAGGTACTTTTCTTGTTTATGAGACGATCAAAAGCACAAGTGATACCGAATTGTTGTTCAACTCAAATTGAAAAATTCACGAGCCAACAAAAAGGAATACAAGAGAAGAAAAGAAGCGTAAAAGAAGAACAACAAATATTTGAGCAAGAGGAGACAATTGAAAATATGGAGAATCAAAATAGAGCTATTGGTGGAGATAATGGAGGAAACGAGCAAACGGGCAAAATGTCATGTTAATCAAAATGATCCTCAAAGAAGATCCATGTTAGATTATGCTTTTCCTAGATGTACCGATGTGAGAGATAATGCATCTATTATTGGAGCTAATCAATTTGAATTAAAATCGGTCTTATTCAAATGGTTCAATTCACAATTTGGAGGTAGCCCACTTGAAAATCCTCATTCTCATTTGAAGAAATTTTTGATGATATGTGGTACACAAAGACAACCTGAGTTTCGATGAAGTTATTCTACCACCTTATTTCCATTCTCTCTTCTGGATTCAAAGATTGGAGTGGTATGATTCACTTCCACAAGCTATTATAGCTACTTGGGAGCAAATTATCTCAAGCTTTTCTATCTCAATTTTTCCCACCCGGAAAACTACTCATTTGAGGAATTTGATGGTAGCTTTTAAACCAAGAGATGATGAAACTTTGTATGAATCTTGGATGAGATTTAAGGAGCTTGAAAGGCAATGTCCTCATCATGAAATACCAAATGGATGATTGTTCGCATTTCTACACTGCAGTTACTCCACCATAAGAAACACAATTGATTCACAAGGTGAGGAGATTTCATGAGAATGACAAGTGAAGAATGCTATGATCTATTAGAGAAGATTGCTCATAATACCCATTTATGGGGAAATCCTAGAGCACTTGAGCCAAAGAAAGCCGATCTATGAACTAGACTCGCTTAGCTACATGAATGCAAGATTTGACCAGCTGACTCACTTTCTTAGTGATTTTTGCACAAAGGCAACAACCTCAACTCCTACAACTATGCAACAAGTTGCCTTCACAGATGGAACTCAAAGTTGTGGAGTTGATTACTCTTCTTATGGAGATGATTATTTGCAAGAACAAGTCGCTTATGCAGGAGGTTATCAATGTAAACCTATGGGAAATGCTTATTCTAATGTGAACAACTCAACATGGAGACCACAAGCAACTTTTGCTCAACAAGGCCAAAGCTCAAATTATGCTCATAACCAGCGCTTTATGCAGCAAAATAGGCCTCAATTTCAAATTTCAATTTCAGCCCACAAAGCAGCCACCACCGATATCAAGCAAGAGCACAACAATCCCTTCCACCTCATGAACCAAGCCAACCTTGAGAGCATGATGGAGAAATTTTTTGTGAACAAAGCAAGATGAATAGCAAATTGGAGGAAGAAATGCAACACATGAGACAAACCATGGATCAATTACAAGTCCACAACCGCATGTTGAGACTCAATTGGCGCAACAAGCAAGCTCATCAGAAGCAATTCCTATGGGAAACTACCTAGCCAACCACAAAACCCTCATGAACAATGTAAGGTCAGAACCTTGAGAAGTGGTAAGAAAGTTGGTCAAGAGAGTGAAAACAAGAGAGAAGAAAAGAGAGCACAAAAGAAGAAAATTCAATGAGAGCAAGAAAATGAAAAAGAAGAAGAAAGTAAAAGTGAGCAAGATGAGGGAGAGAAACCATACATCCCACCTGAACCTTACAAACCCACCCTTCCCTACCCTCAAAGATTCATCAAGCATAAGCTAGACAAACAATTTGGCAAATTCCTTGAAGTGCTAAAGAAGTTGTATATCAATGTGCCATTCACTGAGGCACTATCCCAAATGCCAAGTTATGCCAAGTTTTTGAAGGAGATTCTTTCCAACAAGAGAAGGCTAGAAGATTATGACACCATCAACTTGGGAGAGCAATGCAGCTATAATTCTAAAAGTTACCTCCCAAACTCAAAGATCCGGGTGTGTTTTCCATCCCTTGTCATATTGGTGATAATTGTGTGGCAAATGCTTTATGTGACCTTGGAGCTAGCGTCAGCCTAATGCCTCTTTCAATATATGAGAAGTTGAATATGGGAGAATTGAAGCCCACAAACATGTATCTTTCATTGGTCGACTGCTCAATTAAGTATCCTAAGGCATTCTTGAAAATGTGCCTATCAAGGTTGGGAAATTTTACATTCCGGTGGACTTAGTCATTTAGGATATGGAAGAATACACAAAAGTTCCTATCAAAATGGGAAGACTCTATTTAGCAACAATGGTGCATTAATTGATGTGAAGGGTGAGCAATTGACACTTAGAGTGGGAGATGATCAAATGATATTCAACATCAATCCAGCCATGAAAAGGAAACATGAAGAAGTTGAGTCTTGTTTATGGTAGACATTATTGAATAGATTGTTCAAGAGCATTTCAGAAAAAGCTATCCACAAGACCCACTTGAAAATTGCTTAGTCCATGGTGGGAGCATTGATGATGATAATCATAACATGGCTACTTTTGCACAACACTTGGAGAGTTCTCCACCACATCCTGAAGCCACAATTTTTCAACTTGAAGGAGTGCAAAATTTGGAGATCAAACCACCATCATTAAAGGTAGAGGATGCCCCAAAGGTAGATCTTAAACCTCTTCCTTCCAACCTCAGGTATGCTTTTCTTGGACCGAATGAAACATATCCAGTTATAATTAATGCATGTTTAACTGATATTGAGATTGAAAAATTGTTGAGAGTTTTGAGAGAATATAGGAGAGTTTTGGGTTATGCAATTGATGATATAAAGGGAATTAGCCCAACAGTTTGTATGCATAGGATTTTCCTTGAGCCAAATAGTAAACCTTCCATTGAACATCAAAGAAGATTGAATCCTACAATGAAAGATGTTGTGAAAAAGGAAATCCTAAAATTACTAGTCTGGAATTATTTACCCTATTTCCGATAAAGGAGTGGGTTAGTCCTGCATGTTGTACCCAAAAAAAGGTGGGGTGACAATGTTAAAAATGAAAATAATGAATTGATACCCACTAGAATCAAGTATGTGTTGAGAATGTGCATAGACTATAGGAAGTTGAACAATGCTACAAGAAAAGACCATTTTCCCTTCCTTTTATGGATCAAATGTTAGAGAGATTAGCCAAGCATTCATTCTTTGTTACTTAGATGGATATTCTGGTTTCTTTCAAATTCCAATACATCCCGATGACCAAGAAAAACTACCTTTACTCGTCCCTATGGCACCTTTGCCTATCGAAGGATGCCATTCGATTGTGTAATGCACCGCACATTTCAAAGATGCATGATGGCCATTTTTTCCGATTTTATTGAAGAAATTATGGAGGTCTTCATGGATGACTTTTCAGATATGGCACTAATTTTGATTCATGCTTGACTAATTTGTCTAAAATTTTGCAGGTGTGCCGATAATGATTTGGTGTTGAATTGGGAGAAATGCCACTTTATGGTCCAAGAGGGGATCGCTTTAGGCATTTAATCTCAAATAGGGAATTGAAGTGATAGAGCTAAAATAGAAATTATTGAAAAATGCCCTCCAACCACCACAAAGGAGTGCAAGTTTCTTGACATGCCGGGTTTTACCGACGATTTATTCAAGATTTTTCTAAACTTGCTAAACCCTTAACAAATCTTTTGAATCATGATGTTAAATTTGATTTTAATCAAGATTGTATGGTTTCTTTTTGCAGGTTGAAGACGGCCTTAACAATACTCCTATCATGCAACCCCGCATTGACTTTGCCATTCAAATCATGTGTGATGCAAGCGAAGTTTGTTATTGAGCCGCCCTCCAAATAAAAGATAGAAAACCTTATGCCATTTACTATGCAAGCCAACCCTTGATGAAGCTCAAGTTAATTATGCCACAACTGAAAAGGAGTTCCTTTATGTAGTATTTGCACTCAATAAATTTCGCTCTTATTTGGTCAACTCAAAGGTAATTGTTTTCACCGATCATGCAAAGAATAAAGTATTTAATGAGCAAGAAAGAAGCTAAATCTAGGTTGATTAGATGGATATTGTTACTTCAAGAATTTGATTTGGAAATAAGAGATAAAAAGGGTGTTGAGAATGTGGTCGATCACCTTTCTAGGATAAAACCTAAATGGAGATGATGAAATTGTGCCAATTGATGAGTTTTTCATGAATGAGCAATTGTATGTGTTGAATTCGCACTTCCATGGTTTGTCGATATTGTGAATTTCTTGTCTTGTGGTGTCTTGCCACCGATTTATCTTGGCAAAGAAAAGAAAAGATTCTTGCATGATGTTAAATTTTATTCTTGGGAAGAACCTCTTTGTTTAGAAGATGTAATGATGGAATAATTAGAAGATGTATACCAGAGGAAGAAATAAATGATGTTATTTACCATTGTCATTCCTCCGAATATGGTGGTCATTTTAGTGTCTCAAAATCATGAAAAGTCTTGACATCAGGTTTCTATTGGCCTAATATGTTTAAACATGTGAGAGACTTTGTAAGCAAGTGTGATAGGTGCCAAAGGGTAGGCAACATTTCCAAAAGAGATGAGATGCCCCAAATTCATATTAGAAGTTGAATTATTTGATGTGTGGGGAATTGATTTCATGGGGCCATTTCCATCTTCTTATGGGAATAAATATATCTTGGTAGGGGTGGACTATGTATCTAAATGGGTAGAAGCTATTGCTACACCTACCAATGATGCAAAAGTTGTGGTGAAATTCTCAAAAATTTGTTTTGACTGTGTTTGGTGCCCCACGTGCCATAATCAAGTGATGGTGGTAGCTATTTTTGCAACCACCAATTTGAAAATTGATGAGAAAATATGGGGTAAAGCATAGGATTGCCACACCATATCACCTCAAACAAATGGCCAAGTAGAAATCACAAATAGAGAAATCAAGCAAATCTTGGAGAAAATCACAATAAGTCCGTAAAAGATTGGTCCCTTAAATTAGATGACACTCTTTGGGCATATAGAACAGCATTTAAAACCCCATAGGAACTACACCTTAGAGGTGAGTTTTTGGGAAATCATGCCATTTGCCCGTAGAGTTAGAACATAAAGCTTATTGGGCCATAAGAGCAATCAATTTTGATTTACAAGCTGCTGGACACAAAAGACTTTTGCAACTTGATGAGTTAGAAGAATTGAGACTTGATACTTATGAAAATGCTAGGATCTATAAAGAAAGAACAAAAAAATGGCATGATAAGCATATCAAGAAAAAGGACTTTAAAGAAGGAGATTTGGTTCTCTTATTCAATTCAAGGTTGAAATTTTTTCCAGGAAAATTAAAATCAAGGTGGTCAGGTCCATTTAAAATTTTGAAAGTTTTACCTCATGGTGCTGTGGAAATCTTTGGTGAAAAATCGGGTAATTTCAAGGTAAATGGGCAAAGGTTGAGGCATTATTCAGCTGGTGAGCCAATTGAGAAAATAGCAACTTGCTATCTTTCTCATTCTCCATGAAAATTTTGAGTGAGTATGGTCAAGCTAAAGACCTAAACTTAGCATTTTTGTACATAACTCATAATTTTCCATTAATTCTTTATTTCTTTTATATATTTGTTTTAAGCTTTTCTATACTCCTTACTCAGAATCTAACATTGTTCTAATTTCCTTGTGCAGATGGGATGCAATGCATTGCAAGCAAATGAGCAATAAAAATTTTATTTTTTTAGCTTTAAATTTTAGGTTTTTCATTTGATTTATAATTTTCATCTCTCTTTTGATTGAGTATTTGCTGGTTCATATTGCTGGATTCATTGCCCTTTCGGTTAATAATTTTAAGAGAAAATTTTTCCAAATTTTGACATCTTGGTTTAACAAGAAAATTATTTGAATATGGGTGTGTAAATTGGTGCTTTGAAAAATTATTTTGTGCGAGTATTTGATGAACACAACAAGTTGGACAATTAGAATTCATGTTATGAAGGTTTAATTATTTGAAATCTAATTTGTTTCAATTTTTTTTAGGTGCTATGAAATTTGGTCAAATTGGGCAGCAGATTACATAACCGGGTTTTGCTTGTGTCACCGCTTGTGTTCGCTGGAAACCCTTTTGGAATAAAACTCCTTCACCTAATGGGCCAAAGAAGAAACCCAAAGCCCTAAAAACTGCACTCACCAGCCCAAGCCCGAAATTAAACCTAAAATCCAAACAAAACCCAAAAGCCTATACCCAAGCCCACAACCCAAACCTAAAGACCCTAACCCGATAGCCCATTACCTTCATCTTCCTCTCGACATCGCCCCCGACACAACCCTCCCTGCCGTAACCTCCATTTTTCCCGTCGCCTTCACCGGCCGCCATTCTTTCCATATTCATCCCCGATCACGACCCTCCATTTCGCCATGACCGACTCTCCATTATCATTCGAAAACTCGCCTCCCCACTCCTCACACGCACCGCAGCCCCAAACCACCCCACCCATGCACGCCGACCCATCGCCGGCTCATTCTGCTGATGCTCCGATCGCCACACTCAAAAAGAAAAAGGCGAACAGTATCAAACTCACAAATCGACGGGCGCGCTGCTTAAACAACCCAAACCGGCCACACAACAACCCCCAAGCCCGCCTCCAATGCCCGCCGCGCCTGCTGACCGACGTGGCATTCCGAAATCAGCGGTCAAGCACCCCGGTACATTTAGAGGTAACTTTGCATTCCCTTCCTCTTCGCCATCGCTATACATTGATATTACCATCAAAATGAAGAAAAATAAGGCAAGAGTTGCAGCCCGACAAATGGTTCAAACTCGTATTTGGATGTGTCTACACTTAAAACCTTGAAGATTTATGATGAAATGCGCTCAAGTAGATGCTTTAGGTTAAAAGTGCGATTTGCACATAAACAGAACTGGTCTACCCCATTTTAGTGCAGAATTTCTCGCCTCCCGTCCACTAATGAGCATAAAATTGCTTTGGACAATGACTTGACGATCCATTTTAGATGCCTTGGTCAAGATAGGGTGTCAGTTTATGGATAATTTTCACCATATATTTGGCTTTCCACCGATGGTCTGCTCAAAATACCTACTAACCGATGGGACTATAATGCATGTGAATTTTGGAAGCGCATTGCCCTTCAAAGCAGTAACTTCAAACCAGACACAAGAAGGCCTCCAAAATTGAAAATCATGCCTTGAGATTGCTTCACTTCTAATTGCAAATACAATTTTAGGCAGAGGATCCAGTGTTGGCACAATGTCACAAGATGATCTATTCTTTTGTGGTGTGCAAAACCGCAAAAAGGCTTCCTCGGTTATTATTTCACGCCATGTGATTCGCTGCACCACTAGGGGTACTGTAGTATTGTCTTTGGAGGCTTAGTCACACCTATTGCACATTATTTTGGGTTTAATCCTCAAATGCACAAGTGTCCTCGCTTCTTCCAATCGGTTTGTTATTTTTGGATGGACCTCATCCGCCAACCAAAAATTTTGTATCAAAATGAAGCTACTAAGCAAAGATGAGATTCTCGCACTAATGCATAAACCACCGGTTCTCCCATCGCCATTAGTTCATCCTCGCACTGAGCGACCATTTGTGTAGCCTTCTACACAACCTCCAAGACGAGCTCCACCACCGCCAACTCGCTTCGACCATCCATAGCAACTCTTTGACATTCATGGAGAATCTCGATGAGATCTATTCTTTTCGCAAATAACGGATGTTAATTTTCGTATTAATCGCGAGACTTAGCCGATATATATTTGGATCAAGCGTCAAATGCAAGATGAATTGAAAGTCATGCGAGCTAAGCCGAGAAGATCAAACAAACTGTGCAATCGATTTTGAGCATCATCTCTCCACAAAGAGCCACCACAAGCACCGCCTCCTCAAGATGGCAAGGGCAAAGGACTTCGCACTGATCGACTAGCTTTTATACTCCATTTACATTTCAAGTCTTTAATTACTTAGTATTTTGAACTTATATTGCATGTGTTGTTTTACTTCAACCCTTTACTTATTCAGTTTTTATTAGTTCCTCATAAAATACATATTTTCTTTTATGTCTTTCGCATATTGCTCACTTGCTTTAATATGCTCCTTCGTAATTTACACTTGATAATTATATTTTCTCGCGCTTAACTTCCCTATTCCAAATTTTTGAGATTAATCGATTTAATTAATGGATTCCATTGCACTGCTTTTTTGCAATGAGTGCAAAGAATTGTCCAAATTTTATCTAATTAAATTGGTCGCACTTCAATGAGGTAACAATTTCATCTCACTTGTGTCATCACAACATAAGTTGTGCTCTCGCTATGCAACATGGTAATAATTCTTATGCACATATCGCCTACCCATTTTCTCAGACATTTTTAACATTGAGGACAATGTTCATTCTAAGTATGGGGGAGAGGGTAAATTTTTTGCAAAAATTACTTTTTCCTTTTTCATTTAGCGACACACTCATACTTGTACATATTCACATACATACACTTGCATATAGCTTCATACACTTAGTTATGCATATTTAGTTGCATATAGGTTGACTTGACATTTACACTCATGCATTTCATTTAAAATTTTTGAATTTTTAAACCAGTCTTTGGATTCCATAAGCCACTTATTCAAGCAATCCAACTTGCCTTTAGATGGTTAGTGGAATGAAAGTTCCAGCTGGGTACAAAGTCTTAAGCATTATTCTTTCTCTTACTTAATAGCTGAAAATTAATACATTCATCTAGGTATGCAGATTCTGATTAGTTATTTTGAGTTTTGAGTGTCCTGATAAGCCTTTAAGGAAGAAAATGGTCCTTGTCGTCTCACCATTCCTAGAACAAGCATCTTAGATCTTTCAAAGCGAAATTTTTAACTTGCATTTGATAAGAATATGATTTAGGCATTCCTTCATATTTTAAACCTCACATTTAGCCTTAACCTACCTTAATCTCATTTTAACCCTTGCAAACCCCCTTGAACCTTAATTCCCTAATTACTTTGGAACCCAAATCATTTATCTAGCCAAAAAACCTAAATACTACCACCTATTTATGAGAATAATGTTTTAGCAATTAAGTGCACAAAAAAAAAAAAAATTGGAGGATTGAAACATCTTGAAAAGTGCTAGAGTAATTGTGAAAAGTTGATAAAAAAAATATAGTCACAAAAATATCCCAAAGGTAATTTTGGGTGTGACGTGAAATAGGGACACATACAAAATAAAAAATATATTATAAAAGTAGTCCCTTTATTGTGTTAGCACTTAAGATTCATTGCGAATTTCTTTCCTCTTGATAAAAAAAAAAAAAAAAAGAGAGAGAAAAAAAAAGATGCACTTTGAGTTTCATGATTAATATTATTCTCATATTTTGTTTACCTTATTCCCTTTCTTTGTTAACCACAATCTTACCTTATTAGACCCCATTACAACCCTTAAAAAGACCTAATGATTCTTTGAAAAATGCTTGTTACATTAGTAGAGTTAGATCTTTTATGCTTGCATATGGGTTTGGCAATATAATCTTTCATACATTACTCACCATCTATTTGAGACACATTGGCTATCTATTTCATTTAGGTTTGTTTTGGCACAATTGACTCTTGTAGCTGGTTGGTATTTGTTGCTTGGGTTGATTGGTTAATTCTTAGCTATTCTGTAATAGTTGAGAGTGCTTGCTTCATTCTTTGTGCTTTTGCTGGTGGGAATTTGGAATGTTGGTGGCTAGAGGTAAGTTGGTAGTTTGGATTAGTGAATTTTGTGTTTTCAAAGACTGATTCTATTCCCTTCCAAATGAGTTTTAATGAAATTTTGCTTGAGGACAAGCAAGAGTTTGAGTATGGGGGAATTTGATGCATGCATTTTAGATCATCATTTAGGAGTAATTTTTGCACATAATTTACCCTTATTCATAGCTATATTAGTATATATTTAGTCAATTTTACAATTTTCACATTTCTTAGTTTAATTTTTGGAATTTATTTATTTTGTAGGTTAAATTTGGAGAAATTTGATGTATTTTGATCAGAGTAGCCATTTGGAGGAGATTAAAATCGAATTGCAAAATTTTGAAGTTGAGTAAAAAATGAGAGCGACACAACCGCAGCAGAACCGAATTAGCTTATGTCGCAGTTGTGTCGATCGCCGATATTCACGCCGAGAGCGACACAACCCGCGACACAACCGACTCGGCTTATGTCGCTTTTATCGAAAATTGTTGACGCGTGGCATTTCGCTACTCCACCTTTTTACCTCACTTTCTCCGATCCTTCCCCTTTACCCATTCTAGAACAGTCCTCGCCATATAAAGTGCCCTTTATCACTTTCTTTCCATAGAGAGCAAGGGAGTCATTTTCGAAAAGTTAGAAAGAGAGAAGGAGGAGCACCTTCTGATTTTCTTCCAAAGCAGAAGAAGGATCACGTTTCGCACTTTTCTCACAGAGATCCTTCGCAAATTTGTCGGGTTTTTCTACCCCTTTAGCTTACATTTCCATTATTTCTTCATTTCTTCATTTGGGTTTGTCTTTAAACAATGATTTGTGAGTAGTTTATTGAGATTCTAGAGATGGGTTTGTAAATATTGATTTGTATTGTGGTTTTGAACTGATTTAGCCATTTAAATGGGATTTGTTATATTTTGATTTATTGCTTGTGTGCTTATTGCCTTGCTTGATGAATGGGCCCTCATTAAGTTAAGTTTTAATCCTTAATAGATGGACTGAAAAGTGAATATTGGGGATGGATAATCTTGCAATAAACTTTATTTTCTTGGTGTTAGAAATAAGCTAAGAAGATTAAGGGGAATTTTCCAAAATCAATTTTATGCATTAGTTGGGTTTTGTTAGATTTGAAATACCGTGAAAACAGGGTTTGATTTAATGAAACCAATTTTGAGATGCTTGAAAAAGGTTTCAAAATTTAAGAATTGATTTCTCAAAATTGCAATTCTCATGTGTTTGGCTAAATTAATGATAAACCACATGCAAACAATATTGAAAACCCAATCTCTAGAATCAATTTAATTTTCATTGAATTTAGATTTAAATCCTCCAAATCTCATAAATAGCAATTTCAATTTAAATCCAATATCTAGAATTACTTTATTTTTTTAGATTTAATTCTTCTTAATTTCATAAATAGAAATTTCAAATTAATTTTTGCAATCTAGTCTAATTAATTTTAGTTAATTGTTTGATTTAGCATTAATTCCTTAAATACCAATTTTAATTCCAAATTTCATTTTACATCTTTAATTTTTGTCTTAATTTTAATTTTTAGATTTTATTTTCAATATCTTTTAATTTTTGTCATTCTAATTAGCTTATACTTTTATTTCCAATTTAAGCACAATTCTGTGGATCGATATCATTTTAAAACTATACTATCGTGACTGCACTTGCGGACACCCCGTATCATAGTCTAATTATAATTCCAGATATTTTAACTACCCGGACCAACATTGGTCACCGAAATAGTAGAACGTATGGACTAGCTAAAGTGAGGATGTTACAATGTATATATAGAATACAATTTGAAACACATGTATGGCACTTGGTTATTTGCAATAACTCAAGAAATACTCAAATATGGGATGGAATTGTCTTCAAAGGCATATTTCATTTCAACAAATTAATATTCTTATGTCCTTCTCTTTTTAAAAAAAAAAAAATCTTTTGAGGTATCAATATCACACAATTTATGTTTCTCATAATTGTTTATAAGTGTTGGGTGCATATCCACTCCACAATTCACATCCAACATGGATATCCTCAATTTATTCATAATGCTTCCCTATATGTGGAAAATCATACCTAGACTTACCCATGTTACTTGTACTTGGTCAATAATCAACCCCAAATTGTCGTTTCTCAATTCTAATATAATAACAAGATGAATAAGCAACACTATTTAAAGTGCAAAAAGTCAACTTGATCCTAAAACTTATAATTTTACTATTAAAAATGAAATCATGACAAACATACAAATGTATTTCCACAGAGTGATTCCTAGATTTACCTTTGCCAATATATGGTCCATTGTTCACTTCGCACTAATCTTAAGGAGCATATCAAGTTTTCAGATTTTGCTATCGTCTCTGGGGCATATATACTTCCTCTTTGGTACAATGTAAGAAAAGAATCAATATAGTTTCAAAGGCCTAGTACAATTCCGGTTGTATCAAGGCCTTTGATGGTACAACTCTAATATACAATAGTGTTGATATCATATCAATAAAAACCACCTTTTTTTGGGGCTAGGGGAATTGATGGCAATAAGTTAGAAAGTTACTAAACTTTAGGAACACAAAGTTTTCTGATTTTGCAATGCAGGTATAGCTCCTCTTTTGATACAACCTAAGAATGCCATTGACAGAGTTTGAAAGGCCTAGCAACTCGGGTCAGACAAGTCCTTTGATGATGTAACTCCATTATAACCAATGGAATGATATTATTGCGTAATAAATCAATTTTCTTTTCTTTTAGAAAATTGATTTATTCACTTGCTGAATTATAATAGATGGGCCCAAAATTAAGTGATCCTATATTAAATGTCTAGAAAATGTTAAGAGTTTGTTTGATATTGCTATTATAACTATTATTTGAAAGTGTAATTATAAGATAATTAAAAATTACTTTAAAGTATACTTGACATGATTTGATTATAAGAAATCAGAAAAACTAAAGAATTATTTCATATTACTTTAAAAATAGCAGATTCAACCACAGGGCCGTACAGACACAAAAGCAGTTGCAAGCATGACACCAAAAAGAAACTTATTAGTTCAACTCCAATAAATTTGGTAAGATGTAATTGAATTTAACCTTATGTAATCATATGAAACTTTAGTTCATTGTTATATTGAATTTTGGTTTCATCAGATTTAATTATATCCCACTAAACATGCATTTAATCCTTATTAACTATTACTGCAATTACTGTCGACACCATATTTTGGCCGATCCCCAGAATCAATAAACTTCGAAACCGATCCCTAGCACTAAGTCTCTCCTTGCCATCTAATCACAGTTCCGATCTCTCTTCACAGAGTTGAGTCAATGTTAAGCTCTCGTGTCCGTTAAAGCCTTACCGGTCTCTCAAATCATTCACCGATCTCTCAAGCCAATTGTCAAATATCCTGACCAGTTAACTATATTCCCGATCTCTCTTGTCGATTTAAATTGAATTAACACCGTAACCTTGTCGCCAATATTTATAATCGAATTTCTTTTAAAAGTTTAGAAATAGCCAAGCCAAGGTTCTAATCCGCTTAATGAAGATCCCGATCTTAGATGTTCAAGCCAAAACTTTCAATTAAGTTCCGCTTAACAATCTCATGCATGTTGAATTTTCCGATCTCTCACACTTAGGATAATAATAGTTTTCATTGTTTCAATATACTCGCATAATCAAGTGTTTAGAAATTTTCCGATCACAACCATTCATCAAACAAAAGGCATTCTATTTCATTTCATTGCAAAATTTGTACAGTTATTCTACTGGGGTGATCCCCACTGATCTACATTTTGCTCATCCTCTCCTTCCTCTTCACTATCCTCACCCTCGCCTCGGAGCCGTGTCGCCATCCAAGAGAAGTCCTCTTCTTGGTAACGCTCGAGTTCGCTAAGAGGTCCTTGTGAGCATTCACATAGGCACCACTATCCCTATCACCATTTCTTCGCCTTTCGCCTTAAGCTCCTCGATAAGTTGGGCGACCGAGAAGCTTCATGGCCCGAGCGCCGACTTCCCGAGAGCACGATCCCTTTCACCGTAACATGATTCTGCTCGCCACTGCCTTCATAGAACTTCGCCCGCCTCAACTTGAGATATGTAATCTTGAGCGATGCGAGTTGGGATCAAGGGAAGCCATTTCGATTCTTCTTCTCGATCTCCTTGCCCAGCGATGAGCCTTTTCCCGAACTATGGTCCTGTTCACTGTGCACTCCACGCTCGTGCTCATGGAGCGAGTCAAGATATCGCCAAGGCTGTCCGGGATAGCCTTTCTCGATCCTCCCGGGCGTATGGAAGACCCTAAGACTTTGGCAAAACCGGGTTCTCCGAACACCGGTTATTCTTCGTGACTCCATCAACGCTTGAGCGCCACGAGAAGAGGATTTCACAGAAGATTGAGAAGGACCCTTCTCGTGCTTGGAGCAACTAGAGGGGGTGGAGCCGCTTCTTCCCGTTGAGGAGGAGATCGGACAGCCAGTGATCGCGACCAAGGCCTGAATGGCCTCCTGCGCCTCCCCGGTTCACGGCCAGCTCAAGCTTTTCCGAACGCCATCTCCTTTACTTTCCGAGATCTCCTTTTCTTTCTTCCGCTTCCTAGAACCTCATTACCCGCCATACCGCACAAAGAAGAGGTCATGAGATCGCTAAGGTCCCGAGATCCGAGATGTAGAAAATACCAAAGCCGAGGTCGAGAGCTAAGTTCGCGATCTTGGCCGGTGAGCACCAGATGTTCCAATGGTGCAAATCACGGCCACCGTGATCTAAACAGAATACTTTGAGTGGCAGCCGATTCTTCAGATCCATCACTATTAAGCTTTCCTCCCGGTTCAAAGCACGCGCTCGAAGGGCCCTCGTGCCACCAACCACGGAAGTCCTCAAAGCAGTCGGATTTTTGCTCCTCGTAATGAAGAAGCTGCTCTTCCAATTTTTAAGGGAGGAGGGCAGATCGTGAAGAGCCCGCAATGAGGCTTTGCCTGAAAGAACCAAAGGCTCGCCGCCCTTTCGCGAAGTTAGCCTGCAGTGGGCGAACACCTTAGCCGTAGGTCCGATTCCCTTAGCTCTAGCACGCACTTCTAAGGCTACTAAGATCCGCCACGAGTTTGGATGAACTTGAGCAATGCACACCGTGAAGTTTTAGGACCTCCTTGAAGAAGTCATCCGTAGGGAACCAAGACCGCCTTTAAATGTTCCTCGTATACCATAACCGTGTCATTCTCTTCAAAGAAGTGATCGGCCTGATCGCCGTGGCACCGATAAGTTCGCATTTAATCGTGAGAATATTGTACTCGCTAAACGATTGTAGATCGAATCTTGTAAGATCGATGGCAGCTCGCCCATAGGGAGATTCTCCTCCTCAAGAAGGTACGTGCCTTGATGGTCCGATCCGCCCCGAGCCGAACAGAGGCCCTAGGAGATTCCATTTGCGCGCTTGGCCCGACTCACTTCTTCTTCGCCGACGACCACGAGAACTGAATGGAAGGAGGACTCGCCACTCTTTAACCTTCTGACCGCCATTTTCAAAAGAAATAATGAACTTAAACTAAAAGAAGATCAAAGCCCTTACCGAGTCCGATCGGGCGCCTAAGAACTTGAGAAAACGAGAACTTCGTTGTGAGCAGGGACTGAAATGGAATGAGAGAACAACTGCTAACCCCACTCCTATTTATACTAGTCCGAGCATTTAATGCTCATGAGGCTCTAGGCAACGATCGATTGGTGGACTCACAATGCTCGACACTTCTCTCAAATATTCAAACATTCCAAGGAGATCGTTAAATGGAGATCGCATAATAAGTTGAATATCTTGAATGAAGGATTAGTTAAGAGTCGCTTTGTTAGGAACCAGATCGACAAATATATCGTAGATCGGAAAATAATCAATAAGATAATAATTGAGAAACAAGATTTTTATTTCCAAAAGATCGGATTACATCATTTGGGTGATCTCTAGGATCTGATTACAATGAAGGTCTAACTACATCATTTGGGCGATCTCTAGAGATCCGATTACATTGAAGGATTACATCATTTGAGCGATCTCTAGAGACCGTGGACATCCTATCTAAAGAGTCCTGTGTTTATAATCGATCCCAAGGGTGTTGCCGATCGGAGCTTAATCCGCTTTAACACCCAATGTGGGAGGAAACCGTCGTTTAACACTCAATGTGGAGAGAAGCCGAATGAACTTGAGGAAGCAACCGCCAAGGGTCACGAGCATCGCATAAGGTTATGCGATCACCGGGTCGAAATTTTCAATGAGGAATAAGGAAGTCCATCGGAGAGGGATCAAAACTACAATCATGGCTGTAACGATCACGAGCAATTGAATCGAAGAGAAAGAAGGAAGAGAGAAAAATCGATGAAGGAAATGTCTCTGCCGTGGGTATATATAGGGGAAAACGCATTTATCACGAGCGTAAAACGGTTAACGCCTGAATCGAGGGGAAATTAATGCTTTGACCGACGACTGCAGAAAGGGAAAGATCGGAATAATAGATCTAAGATGGGAGACCAAAGATGAAAGATCGGAAAAGAGCATGTAAAAGAGATCGTAAAGAGGGAAGATCTAAGGCAAAAGAAAAAGACAAATCGTAATTAGAGCCGAGGTAGTTAAAGCGCTGCGCATTTAGATCTCCATCGCACGCCTAAGAATCGCCGCAATGCCGACAGTGCTAGGGTATGTCATGACACCCCAGACATCCCAATCCCCACCGCTGATCTCATCGTAAGGACAAACCCGAACCCTTGGATCAAGAGAGAAGACGACAATACCAAATGCTTTTCGCTCTTAGCCCTCGATCATTCCGACGAGAAGATTTGGGACCGCTGATTGAAAGAAGAAAAGGACAAAAATTTCAAGAGTGATATCACCATTCATTTTGATTCTCTTTAATTCGAACATCCGATTATGTCCTTCAAATCTTGACCTCCATCTCCTCAAAATAAATCCCGACTTCATGGGGAGCACCCATTCCTATAAATACCGCATGAAAAACTGCTCAAGGGACGGCAAAAAGAGAGGTAGTTATTATAGCTAAGAACTCAAACTTGATTCATTTGTTACTCGCTACTTTGAAGTTTTGATTAGAAAGACTTTTGAAACTAGTTTTCAAGTGTTTTCTTGAAAAGGATTCTCAATACTGAACTCTACATTTTCGCTTGTTCATTATCCCACACACTCTCACTTTTAGCCTTTTATTATCTCTGCCTTCATTCCCATTATTCAAGCTCAATTTCATTTCACTGCTTTTATCTTAATCTTATCGCATTTTAGCTAAGCACCCTTCATTCACAAAGAAAATCAGCCCTCAAGCTAATCACCCATTGCCTTATTACTATTTGTCACCCCGTAGTCATTTCAATAGATTTGGCTCATGTAAGAGCTCATATTGCCGCTTTGTTAAGTGTTTACGCTACTTTCCGCATTCTCTTTGTCCTTTTATGCATTTGATTTTCTCCAAGTTCATTTAGTGCCAAAGAACCTTAAAAATGTTACTCGAGTTTATTTCTTTAGTGATCACTATCGCTTTATTAACCTTCGCTGCTTCGAATGCAAATTTTCTAGTTCCTAGTAGCGTAAGTGGTTGGGTAAAATATAGATAATCGCAACTTACGTCTCTTTTAAGAGAGAGAGCCCGAATAATACGTCAGAAAATAGCCACAATATTAGGCCGACGAACGCAATTCGCAAGATGCCATAAAGTGATAAAATCAAAATAAACGAAATGTAATAGATCTGACATTCATAGGTATCGTAAAGTGACCTTAGGGGAGGTCAAGAAAATTTATTCCAAATTTTTCTTATTTAGTCACAAAATATCAATTAGTTAAAAGAAGCCTTATCCTCAAAGACCTTAGAGCGCTGTAATCTTTAGCTTTAGGACCTTATGAAATGTAGCCGAATTAAAATTTGGGAGATCTGATATATCCCATTAAGGTTCCTGTTAATTTAAAAGGAGATCTAAGAGGGTTCTTATCCTGTCTCAACTCAAAATTTTAATAAATATTAAATAGATCGGAGGAGAGTTCTTACCCTGCCTCAAATCAAAATTTTAATAAACATTAAATAAAGATCTGAGGAGAGTTCTTATCCTGCCTCAACTCAAAATTTTAATAAAACATTAAATAGAGATCTGAGGAGAGTTCTTATCCTGGCCTCAACTCAAAATTTTAATAAAACATTAAATAGAGATCGAAGGAAAATTCTTATCCGATCCCTAAGCTAAAATTTTTATGAATACTTAAAAGAGATCTGAGTAGAGTTCTTATCCGATTCTCAATCCTAAATTTTAAATACCCCAAGAGAGATCGGAGGAGAGTTCTTATCCGATTCTCACACCAAATCTTAACTCAGACGCGAGATAATCCCAAAACCAAAAATGATTCACGACGCCAAGTCACTAAGGTTGTCTCATTTACTTATGTATCCGGGTGATCTAAATTTAGTGAAAAATCAAGTGTTCCTTTGGTCAAAAGGATCAACATGTCTATTCAAGCCTTTCTAACTAATGCAAAGTTAAATCTACTTACCCTTATTAAGGGACGAGGTGGGGTGCCTAACACCTTCCCCACCCGTTTACGGACCCTAACCTAGAATCTCTGCTTTGAAGTGGTTTTATTTCAATTTATCTTCACAAATGGTTTTCTTTAGTTACCCTCAAAACTAAGGTGGCGACTCTCACTCTTTCCCACTTCTGAGTGATCGCCCAGCGACCGCAAAATCCCTTGCATACCTGGCGACTACTGGGATATTGAAAGACTGACTTAACCCCGGTCTAGTGGTCCAAAAGTAGATTTAATTTTGTCCAATCAAATTATAGTTAGATGGGCTCATTCGACGATGTTTTATACGTTAATTATTGTTATTATGCTAACTATTTTGCTTGTTTTACGCTTTGTTTCACAAAGGTTTTCGCTTCAAAAAAACAAAGAAAAAGAAAATGGATAAATAAAATCCGAATTGGGAAGAGGTAAAGGTGTCCCTTCACACACCAACACTCACACGATGTCCTCACACACTTTGGCCCTATACCCGGCTTTCTCACCCTTTTAGGAAAATAGAGGGGGTCATGTAGCGGCACTGTGGGTTTTACCCCTGCTAGTATCCGTGAAGGCTTCGCCGATTGAAACTCGTTCTATTCACTGTGATACCCGTGGAATTTTCCCGATAATATCATGGGGGTAGAATGGGGCTCTACTATTTACAGTAGGGGTAATTTAGGAACCTGTGGCTTTTAGAAAATTAGACCCTAAGCTAAACTATCACGATAACTGAAAGCCATAGTAAGCTACCTTGTAAGATAGAACTACCCAAATAGGTAGCTGTCCGATATCGTGAGTCTCCTATTATAGGAAAAAGGGGCATACTTACTCTCATCCTTTCTCGCTTTAATTTCCTTTGTTCATTTGTGAGGGTAATTTTGAATTTTACTGAAACACCTACGCATTTTCCTACTTTGATAAATGTGTACAGTATGATTCAAAATTACCCTAATTTATCTTTCTAACGAGTTTTCCCGCAGGCATTACCAAACCAAGAGTCTGTAAAAGGATAGGCATCATATTTATCATGGCATCTTCGAGTCACTACAGTAAGAAGTTCGTAATGCTAAACTTTGGTCCAAATCGATTCATACTCCAGACTTCACAAAATGATGTTTCCAAGGCACATGCTAGCTTACTACCTTCATTAGATCCGAATGGAATTGAAGTCGTAATGAACGGCCTCGAGAGTCCGCTCTAATGGATGGAGGTCGCTGCCGATCGTGTCAAGGCACGATTTGAAGAGAAGTACGGAGGATTGCAACCTTAATGCGAGTAAAGGTCCAAATCCCGCATTAAAAGCCATGTTGTTTCGCTTGGAACCCAAGCACGGGTATTCTCTTTCAATGATATTGATACAGCTTCCCACTATGGAAGAATATCGCATTACTAGGGATCCCTTATTCAACACAGACCTGATCTACCTACACCTTGAGCATAGGCGCACTGGAAACGACAACACATTTGTTGGGTATTCTTCGAGGAGGCAAAGTCAAAAGAAACAATAAAGGAAACACACATGGTTGGTATTGACATATCTCCGTATGGTTAGATCAAGACTTCCAAGAGAAAAAATGGAATCAAGCTTCAGGCACTCGCCTTGGGGATCTATGGTCCGATTTTGTTCCCTGACCATTAGGAATCGTGAATTTGCAGCGCTGTGGAAGCATTTCCCGACTGTAGAAAGGCAGAGATCAATCCGACACGCTATTCTTGCGAAACCTTGTTAACCCTAACCTACCGCATAACAGGAAAGGGTCCATTAAGTGTTGTTCTCGCTATACTCCGATTATCAACACATGTGTCCTGTGGAGACAAAGGGATTAACTTGGTACCTTGACCAGCCTCCCATCGAGAAGATGACCGTTAGTAATCATCCAAGAATGAACAAAGAAGCAGGGAACGGATTTTGAGTTTCAATAGCCATGATTACCGCTGGAGGAAGCTATGGACGCCGTGCCAACCCGCTTTGATCTGCATGGGAGGTAATCACCAGATCCCTAATCGAGTAACCTGATATACAAGTTACACTCCCGCCTTGGTAATGAGGCGCTTGGCTCAACGCACCATGATCAACATTGAAGAACACCACCAAGGTCACTTCTACCATGAGCTCAAGGAAGAGGAAGGATTGAAAATGGCTCGCAAGTCTTGGGAAAACATTACCGATGGAGAGATCGCCAAAGGCCCAAGTGCCTCGCGATTATCTTAAATGGAGAGCCGACAGGACCAAGAACACTCAACTACAGACTGAGGACAAGAACCTCGCCAAAACATCCTATTAGAAGAAGCCGATAATCGCCCCGCTTGACTCACTACAAAAAGCAAACACCGAAACTCATAATCGCAAGAACAAATAAAATAGTTGGAGGACCAACAGAGAAACTTAAAAGAAAAGTGAGAAGGCTCAAGGAAGAGGCAAGGGCCAAAGGATGGGGTTCAAGAGCAAGAGGAACAAGTGGGAAAAGGAAAAGACTCTCTCCAAGCTAAGGTAAAAGAAGTGAAAGTACGTAATAGTAAGCTTCAGAAAAGATGAAATACCAAGAGGTGCTCATGAAGAGTATAAACAGGAAAACAAAAAGAAGAAGCTCAATTAAAGAATGTGCACTACTCATCAACGATATCTTGAAAGAGTGTGCTAAGGAAAGGAAAGAGAAAGAAAATGTCGCTTCTCTATCAAGGATCAAAGAGAATGTTGACCACCGAAAGAACGATAGCACGGGAAAACAAGAATTATTACTCAATCCGAGTACGCTTTGAAAGCATTCGACCCTGCCAAACAAGAAGAAAGGTTATATGAGTATCTCAGAAAATGTCATCTCATTATAAAGAACCTTCCAGAGCCTAGGCCAATGTAGAGGATACGATGTACAAATTATTCAGTTAATGAAATTATATAACGACCATAGTTTAGTAAATTAGTGAATGAATAATATGACTCCCGTAGGAATTCCATCGCTAGGGTAAAGTGAAAAATTGAATTCGATATATGGACAGTATCATAAATGCGCATTCAATCCAATATTCACAAATGACTATCGAACGATGCCATGACAAAATTGATGCGATTATCCTTTACGATTTCAACGCTTTCAAATGCCATCAGATCCTTCGTCTGCATCAGACTTTAATTCCTTTGCAAAATTCAAAGTTCATTTAAAATTTTCTTTTTTACTCTTACAGAAATCAATATTGCTTCAAACAAGGCAAGTCCGACTAAGCACACTGCTCACCAAGCGAGTGTACTTAACAAGATCTCTGACAAAGAAGATAATGGAAGATCAGAACAAGTACGTACTCACAGGCAAGTCTCCGAATTGAAAGATCAGGTCTCGGAACTTATGAGACTAATGAGGAAAACGTCCCAAAATAAACCCACAGCAGAGCCTAGCCTGCCATTACCTCCTCCACCACCTCCAACAAATGATCCTCACCAAGCTTCAACTTCTTTCACCTTTCAATCGCCTATCCCGGACCCGATAATACTATCAATCCTGGCCATGACTAATGACCCGCTTTTCTCCTATTACCCATTGCCTCAAATGCCGAGCCTCACCCTTCAATCCTAATCCTCCGCCATTTCCAACTCTCACCTCACGGAGCATATCATGCAAAGGAGGGGAAAATAAGACAAAAGAAAGTGAGAAACTATCTGCTCTAGAGGAAAGATTGAGAGCAATTGAAGGGCTGAATATGTATGGTTCGGTCGACGTGGCATCACTAAGATTAGTGCCGGATGTGGTGGTGCCACCTAAGTTCAAGGTCCCTGACTTCGACAAGTACACAGTGAATTCAGATCCTCGCATTCACTTGGCCACCTACATCGCCAAGATGTCTGCTCTGACAGAGGACGATAGACTGCTGGTCCACTTCTTTCATGAGAGCCTCTCAGGGGCAGCTTTGAGGTGGTGCATTCAGTTGGACAGAGCAAACCAAGGCCCCGAAGGATTTAGCTGATGCCTTCTTAAGGCAGTACAAATTTAATTGTGATGTGGCCCCCACGAGAAGGGACCTCCAGAACCTGGTACAGAAAGACAGAGAAAGCTTTAAGGAATATGCCCAGAGATGGAGGGAAAAGGTGGCAGAAGTGCATCCCCCAGTGACCGACAATGAGATATGCTCTCTATTCATCGAAACTTTGAAGGCCCCTTACTTCAACTTGATGATTGGGAACACTTCCAACAGCTTCTCTGACATCATACAGGCTGGTGAAAGAATAGAGGCCAACCTAAGAATGGGACGATTGCAGGAGTTGGCTGAGAACCCTGCAAAGAAAACTGCCAACTTTAGCAAGAAAAAGGAGGGTGATGTCCATTCAATCACCCGGCAGAATAATTACTCTCTCCTACCTCAAAACAATTATCGGCCGTATCCTCCCCCTCATGGCCAGACAGTCGCAAATATTCTACCTCCTTTCCCTAATTATCCACACCCCCGCCCACAATATCCCCCGCCTACAAATTACCAACCAAGACCATCTCTTCCTCCCGCTCAATCAAGACCACCACTAAACAACCCAAGACCCCCACGAAACCCTGATCCCCCTCTCCTCCCACTCAAAGGAAATATGCCGATACCTTGTCAGATAAACCAAATCGCACTCAGCCTCCCTAGATCCAATTCAGCCTCCATACCCCAGGTGGTATGATGCTACTGCCCATTGTGAGTATCATGGAGGGGCACAAGGGCACTAAACTGACAACTGCGTGGCACTCAAGGGGAGAGTGCACGCTTTAATCAGAAATGGGTGGTTGAAGATTGAGGGAAATGGTTCCCTCCCCAATGTTACCTCAAACCCACTGCCTAACCATAATGCAGGCAGTGGTATAAATATGATCGAGCCTGATGAAGAAGGACCAACGCTGGAAGTAGACAAGCTGGCTCCTTACTTCAAAGAAATTTTTGCTCTAGCAATAAGGGAAGGCTACCTCTGCCCTCAGGTAGCGGGATTGGAAGAGAGTACGGGGTGTCCTTATCATGGAGGGGCAGCTGATCACGAGCTGCAGGGCTATGAGAGATTCAGGCAAGAGGTTCGGAACTTATTGTCTCTCAAGGTTCTGAGATGCCAGACGAGGACGAAGATGGAAGAGGGAGTGAATACCACTAGATATAGCCGAAATGCTCCCCCCCCTAAACCCAGAATCACTTTCTCACCCCCGGTAGCCTCACCACCGGTGACGGTTATCCGAGCCCCATCTCAGCTCCCTCATTAACACTCCACGCCATACCTTGGAACTACAATTTCCAAGTCTTCACTCAAGGAGCGCTGGCAAGACACCGGCCCAAGCCTTGCTTCACCTCCAAAGACCTCCTAAGCCATGTTTCACTCCTCATGCACACTTTCAGATGACTTATGCCGACCTACCACCGCTGCTACTCCCAGATCGGTCTCAACCCACATCGCCACAAAGCCCTGCTCCCTTGAGCTAGAGTTCGAAGTCATCACTCGAAGTGTGAGGTGGTACAGGACCGACGAAAAAGAACAGAGGAAAGGGAACGTAAAGGGGGGAGAGGCATGGAAGAATGCAGACGAGGATGTAGAGAAGACAGAGGAAGCAGAGCTCACGAGCATAAAGTGCAGGAGGAGTTGTTACTCCAAATAATGAAACAAAGTGAGTATGATGTGGTGGAACAGCTGAGGAAGACGCTGCACGGATTTCATCAGCCACATCGATCTTGAGCTCAGAGGTGCACCGCCAAGCCCCGCAGAAAATTCTGATCGCCTTGTAAACCCCGACATTACTCCGGGTAGTTCGAGAAGATAGTGGGACAAATCAGCATCCACTTTGTTACTTTCTCAGAGGACAAGATAGACTCGCGTTTAAGGCACACTAAGGCTCTACATGTAACAGTTGAAGTGTAAGGGTCAGATAGTAGCTAAGGTACTTATTGATAACGGGTCACCAATGTACTCCCTAACGCTACTTTAGCTAGGTTGCCGCTGACCAATCGCATATGTCAAAGTGCTATGGTGGTAAGAGCCTTGACGGCACTCGTAAGAGAAGTGTTGGGAGATATTGACTTGCCGCTCGTGATTGGCGCATGCACTTTCAACGCCACATTCCGTGATGAACATTGAGTCCGCCATACTATGCCGTTGGGAAGGCCTTGATCCATTCGCGAACGCCGCTCCTCAACTCGCACTGTAAAATAAAATACATCGTGGACGGCAAAATCGCCACAAGAAAGGAGAGGAGGCCTTGCTAGTCACCAAGCCGCAATCACTGACCTATGTGGAGGCAGCTGAGGAGTCATTAGAAAGCTCCTTCCAAGCCCTCGAGTTACAAGAAACCATCTCAGAAAATGGAGGGGCTATGGCTATGGTAGCCAAAATAATGACAAGGAGTGGGTACGAAGAAGGCAAAGGCCTAGGCGCCACATTACAGGGAATCATTGAACCCATACCAACTATCCAGAAAGTAGGCCGCTGTGGTTTGGGTTATGAGGAAGATGCCCTTATGGATGGGCATTTCTAGATGAGGAAAATGCTCCGGGATCAAAGGTTCGATTGGAAAATGGGAAAGATGAAAGTAGTCCCGAGAATTACGGAGATCTTCACTAAACCTGGCCATTCAAAGATCCTAAGAAACACAGAAGAATCACCCGATGATCCATCCATAGATGTCATCCAACTGGATTCCTTGTATGAGGCCCTAGTCTCACCAATGACTGAGGGGCAAGAGCTGAACAACTGGACGGCAGAGGACATCCCTGTACTCAATTTTGAGTAAAGTACCTTTGGTTATCTACACTTGATCATTTTGTCCATGGTGACAAGTGTAATACTGTAAATGGACCTTTTTCTTATGGCACAAACGTTAATGAATTAATAGCGCATTTTAAATCCAATTCTCTCTTTCTTTTGAATTCCATCCTTATAATACATTTTTTTATTCATTCAGGACCATTCATCAATTAACACCTAATAATCCAATAGATTCGTAGATTCCTCCGTTAATTTTGAAATCCCCATAATCGCCATTACTTCAAATGATTCTCGAGGAAGACCCTAGTAAGAAAGCAATGAAAAGGATGAACCCTCCATCGAGCCTGGTGGAGACGAAAAGCCCACCGTAAACTTAGGCACAGAAGAAGAAAAAAGGGAAATAAAGGACTTGGAGAGTGAAGAATTGGGAGAAATGATCACCGCTAAAGAATTCTCGACGATTTTCCTCGAGCTATGATGATATGGTGGGTTTGGACCCCGATAGTGACACACAAAATTCCCTAGTTCCGTGGACACCCAGAAATGGTTATGAGAATGAATCCCACACACTACTCAAAGTTCGGATGAAGTCAAGAAACAAGATGACGCTGGTTCCCTGAAGTGGTCAAATATCCCCAATGGATAGCTAATGTGGTCCCTGAATGAAGAAGGACTGAGAGTTCAAAAGGCCTCACATGGATCTCAATAAAGCGAGCTTGAAAGACGATTTCCTCTCCTCACATTGATGTGTTAGTTGACAATGCAGCGGGATTGGGCAGGTGTTCTTGTATTGATGGGGCATCAGGGTATAATCAGATCCCGATGGACGAGGAAGATAATGATAAAACTGCTTTCATCACTCAATGGGGAGTATTTTGCTATCGGGTCATGCCTTTGGTTGAAGAATGCCGTGCTACCTACCACAGGCAATGGTCACATTATTCCACGATATGATGCATAAAGAGGTGGAAGTATATGTGGATGATATGATCATCAAATCTCGGGAGAAGAAAGTCATGTGCGTGCATCGAGGAAAGTATTCGAGAGACTCAGGAAATACCAGTTGAAACTGAACCCTGCCAAATGCATATTCGGAGCTAGATCAGGAAAGTTGTTGGGATTCGTAGTAAGCAAGAGGGGAATAGAGGTTGATCCAGACAAGGTTCGAGCTATTCAAGAGATGCCATCCCCAAGAACAGAAAGGGAGGTGCGCAGTTTTCTGGGAAAGTTGAACTACATTTCGAGATTTATTTCCAATCTCACCGCCAAAGCCGAGCCAATTTTCAGTTACTCCTAAGAACAACTCCACCCAATGGGATTCAGTTTGCCAGGAGGCTTTTGAGAAAATCAAGCAATACTTGTCAAGACCACCAGTATTGGTCCCACCCGTGGTAGGGAGGCCTCTTATCTTGTATATGGCAGTCCAGCAGAACTCGATGGGATATGTTTTGGGACAACATGATGATACTGGCTGAAAGGAAAGGGCTATTTATTACCTGAGTAAGAAGTTCAATGATTGTGAGTCAAGGTACTCTTTCCTAGAAAAGACTTGTTGCGCATTAGCCTGGACAGCGAATCGCCTCAAGCACTACATGCTGAATCACAAGACATGGCTCATCTCCAGGATGGATCCTATCAAATATGTATTCGAAAGTCCATTCATGCCAGGTAGGATAGCCAAGTGGCAGGTTATACTCTCCCAATATGACATAGTCTATATGACCGGAAAGTGGTGAAAGGTAGCGTGATTGTCGACTTCTCCTAGCAAAAATCCTATCCAGATTATGAAGCTCGATTTTGAGTTCTCGATGAGCATATTAATAAAGTAGATCACAAGAAGAGGGGCCACCATGTATGGGAAATGTATTTCGACGAGTCGCCAATTTGTCCGGAATGGAATTGAGCCGTATTGATATCCCTGCATGGAAAGCACTTCCGATAGCCGTTGTTGAGATTCGATCGCACCAACAACGCCACTAATATGAAGCTTGTGTGATGGGTCTATAGGCCGCCATCGAAATGAAAATCGTGAAGCCGAGGTATACGAGACTCACCGATTATTTATCAAGTCAAGGGAGAATGGCAAACCAAGGATCCCAAGCTAATCCCGTATCAGAAGTACCTATTGGAGCTGATCAAGAAATTCAAAGAAATCTCTTTCACTCACCTTAGTAGGGACAAGAATCAATTTGCTGATGCCTTAGCTACTCTAGTCATATGGCTCAAATCAAGAGGGTCGATGGCTCGCATTGAAGATTAAAGCAAGAAGTGAGCCAAAGATATTGCTTCATGATTGAAGAAGAGCCCGATAGAAAGCCTTGGTATCATGACATCCGGCTCATCAGAGAACTGCAGAATTCCCTTTGAGGGCAAGCAAGAATGAAAAGAAGATGATTCGAAGATTAGCATTAGGATATTTCCCCAGTGGAGAAACCCTATACAAGAGGAGCTCCAACGGCGAATTACTAAGATGTGTGGATGCAAAGGAGGCGAAGAAAATCCTTTTTGAGACTCATGAGGGAAATTGTGCAACCCATGCCAATGGGCACATGATGGCTAAGCAAATCATGCGACGTGGGTATTTTTGGACCACAATGGAAAAGGATTGCGTTGAGTATTTCCGAAAATGCCATAAGTGTCAAATCTATGCTGATCCGATCAATGTGCCACCTCACAAGTTGTTCAAACTCGTCTCACCATGGCCTTTCGCAATGTGGGGCATCGATGTGATTGGTCCCGTAAATCCCAAGGCATCCAATGGGCACAGATTCATCCTTGTGGCCATCGACTATTTCTCCAAGTGGGTCGAGGTGACATCCTATGGGCATATCACACAGAATACGTTTCTCAGATTTTTCAAAAGCAATATTATCTGCCGGCATGGCCTCCCTAATGAAATCGTCACCGATAACGCTAAGAATCAATGGCCCAAGATCCGTAAATTGTGTGATCAATACAAAATCCGACATCTCAATTCCTCCCCATACCGCCCCTGCATGAATGGAGCGAGAAGTCGCAAACAAAACCTCAAGAGGATAATCCGAAAATGACAACACGATAGGGATTGGCATGATATGCTTCCTTACGCTCGCCACGCATACCGGACTTCTGTGAGAACCTCAACCGGGGCAACACCATACTCGTTGGTTTACGGCATGGAAGCAGTATTGCCTATTGAAGTTGAAATTCCTTCCCTAAGGATTCTGAAGGAGTCAGGAATTGATGAGTCAGAATGGATCTAGTCAAGGTTGGATCAGTTAAACTTGCTTGATGAGAAAAGGTTAGCAGCAGCATGTCATGGGCAGTTATACCAGATGAGAATGGCTAGAGCATTTGACAAAAATGTTTGCCCGCGCGAATTCCAACCCGGGGACTTAGTTCTGAAGAAAGTACTGCCGAATCAAAATGATCCCCGGGGTAAATGGTCACCAACCTACGAGGGGCCCTATGTAGTTAAGAAGGCATTTTCTGGAGGAGCCTTAATCTTGACCCACATGGACGGTGAAGAGTGTCCGAGACCTGTGAATGCTGACACCATCAAGAAATACTATGCTTAAAAAAAATAAATAAATAAAAGTAGGGGTGAAAACCCAAAGGGGGCGCTCCTAGCAAAATGTGTGAAAGAAGGCGAAAACCCCGAAGGGGCGCTTTCTGTAAAACGAGTGAAGGATGAAAACCCGAAGGGGCATCCTGAAAAAGTGAGTAAAAAAAAATCAAAAAAAAAAAAAAAAATCTAGGGGTGAAAACCCGAAAGGGCATCCCGAGAACAAAAAGGGAGAAATAAGGAATGGGGGGCATGAAACCAGGATGAAGAGGAATCTGTCACGGCATGAGACTTCAGAGAACTTGAAATAATGGCAGTTAAGGGATTTCAAAATCAACCACAGGGAATATGTGAGATCTATCCTTGTACCCTTCTTCTTTGAAACTTCTTCTTTGTTTATATTAAACCGTAATAAAATCACACTTCATTCCCTATGTTTCTATCTTCCCCTTATATTTATCTTTCTGCAATCTCGTTATTTAATGCGCTATTTAAATCAGTTAAAATTTTTGCCATAAGATTAAGATTTGACGATTGATAACCTCACATACTTTATTATGATATTTTCTGGGGATTACCTAAAAAAAAAAAAAAAAAAAAAAACTAGAGGTGAAAACTGAAGGGCACTTCTAGTCATATAGACGAAAGGAAGTAAAGACTCGCGAGGGTGCTTTTCGGGAAAATCAAAACAAATTGGGGCATCTCAAGAAACAAGGCCATAGGTCAAGTCTTGCAACTCCCTCCATTCGCCATTGGTCTTCTGATTCTCATAAGTACACTTCATTGGGGAAGAACTTCTTGTGTACTGATCAGGCTTGCTTTGTGAGTGCAATTTAAATTTCCTGTTGATTTTAATTTTCTGCATTTAAATTTCCTGTTATCAACCTCTGGTTCCTTGATCTAAGTTGATTTTAATTTCCTGCAATTTAAATTTCCGCTATCAACCTCTCGTTCCTTGATCTAAGTTGATTTTAATTTCCGCAATTTAAATTTTCCGTTATCAACCTCCTCGTTCCTTGATCTAAGTTGATTTTAATTTCCGCATTTAAATTTCCCGCTATCAACCTCCGTTCCTTGATCTAAGTTGATTTTAATTTCCTACATTTAAATTTCCGCTATCAATCTCTCGTTCCTTGATCTAAGTTGATTTTAATTTCGCAATTTAAATTTCTTGCTATCAACCTCCGTTCCTTGATCTAAGTTGATTTTAATTTCCCGCAATTTAGATTTCCGTTATCAACCTCTCGTTCCTTGATCTAAGTTGATTTTAATTTCCGCATTTAAATTTCTTGCTATCAACCTCCGGTTCCTTGATCTAAGTTGATTTTAATTTCCGCATTTAAGTTTTCTCGTTATCAACCTCCGTTCCTTGATCTAAGTTAATTTTAATTTCGCATTTAAATTCCGTTATCAACCTTTGGTTCTTTGATCTAAGTTGATTTTAATTTCCGCATTTAAATTTCCCGCTATCAACCTCTCGTTCCTTGATCTAAGTTGATTTTAATTTCCGCATTTAAGTTTTCTCGTTATCAACCTCTCGTTCCTCGATCTAAGTTGATTTTAATTTCGCATTTAAATTCCTTGTTATCAACCTCGGTTCCTTGATCTAAGTTGATTTTAATTTCGCATTTAATTTTCCGCCATCAAGCTCGTTCCTTGATCTAAGTTGATTTTAATTTCCCGCAATTTAAATTTCCGCTATCAACCTCTCGTTCCTTGATCTAAGTTGATTTTAATTTCCGCAATTTAAATTTTCCGTTATCAACCTCTCGTTCCTTGATCTAAGTTGATTTTAATTTCCGCAATTTAAATTTTCCGCTATCAACCTCTCGTTCCTTGATCTAAGTTGATTTTAATTTCCTCATTTAATTTTCCCCGCCATCAACCTCTCGGTTCTTTGATCTAAGTTGATTTTAATTTCCTCGCATTTAATTTTCCCGTTATCAACCTCCGTTCCTTGATCTAAGTTGATTTTAATTTCGCATTTAAATTTCGTTATCAACCTCTCGGTTCCTTGATCTAAGTTGATTTTAATTTCCTGATTTAAATTTCCTATTATCAACCTCCGTTCCTTGATCTAAGTTGATTTTAATTTCGCATTTACATTTCGTTATCAACCTCTCGTTCCTTGATCTAAGTTAATTTTAATTTCCGCAATTTAAATTTCGTTATCAACCTCCGTTACTTGATCTAAGTTGATTTTAATTTCCGCATTTAAATTTCCCGTTATCAACCTCCGGTTCCTTGATCTAAGTTGATTTTAATTTCCGCATTTAAATCCTCGTTATCAACCTCCGTTCCTTGATCTAAGTTGATTTTAATTTCGCATTTAATTTTCCGTTATCAACCTCTCGTTCCTTGATCTAAGTTGATTTTAATTTCGCATTTAATTTTCCGCCATCAACCTCCGGTTCCTTGATCTAAGTTGATTTTAATTTCCGCATTTAATTTTCCGTTATCAACCTCTCGGTTCCTTGATCTAAGTTGATTTTAATTTCCCGCATTTAAATTTCCGTTATCAACCTCTCGTTCCTTGATCTAAGTTGATTTTAATTTCCCGCATTTACATTTCCCGTTATCAACCTCTCGTTCCTTGATCTAAGTTGATTTTAATTTCCGCAATTTAAATTTCCCGTTATCAACCTCCGTTCCTTGATCTAAGTTGATTTTAATTTCGCATTTAAATTTCGTTATCAATCTCCGATTCCTCGATCTAAGTTGATTTTAATTTCGCATTTAAATTCCTCGTTATCAACCTCTCGTTCCTTGATCTAAGTTGATTTTAATTTCCGCATTTAATTTTCCTCGTTATCAACCTCTCGGTTCCTTGATCTAAGTTGATTTTAATTTCCTCGCATTTACATTTCCCGTTATCAACCTCTCGTTCCTTGATCTAAGTTGATTTTAATTTCCGCAATTTAAATTTCGTTATCAACCTCGTTCCTTGATCTAAGTTGATTTTAATTTCCGCAATTTAAATTTCCGTTATCAACCTCTGGTTCCTTGGTCTAAGTTGATTTTAATTTCCTGCATTTAAATGTCCTGTTATTAACTTCTGGTTCCTTGATCCAAGTTGATTTTAATTTTCTAAATCTTTTTAACTTCTGTTGTCGATCTCTAGGTCACTGGTTTATGTATGCTTTAGTTCCCTAACTTCAAGCACTTAATCGTCCAAAATATGAGTCTGAATCTTTACATAATTCTTACACGGGAAATTCTTTTCCCTTTGATAAAAATTATGTAAAGAGGGGCAGCTGTCGACACCATATTTTGGCCGATCCCCAGAATCAATAAACTTCGAAACCGATCCCTAGAACTAAGTCTCTCCTTGCCATCTAATCACAGTTCCGATCTCTCTTCACAGAGAGTTGAGTCAATGTTAAGCTCTCGTGTCCGTTAAAGCCTTACCGGTCTCTCAAATCATTCACCGATCTCTCAAGCCAATTGTCAAATATCCTGACCAGTTAACTATATTCCCGATCTCTCTTGTCGATTTAAATTGAATTAACACCGTAACCTCACGCCAATATTTATAATCGACTTTCTCTTTAAAAGTTTAGAAATAGCTGCCAAGGTTCTAATCCGCTTAATGAAGATCCCGATCTTAGATGTTCAAGCCAAAACTTTCAATTAAGTTCCGTTTAACAATCTCATGCATGTTGAATTTTCCGTTCTCTCACACTTAGGATAATAATAGTTTTCAGTTGTTTCAATATACTGCATAATCAAGTGTTTAGAAATTTTCCGATCACAACCATTCATCAAACAAAAGGCATTCTATTTCATTTCATTGCAAAATTTGTACAGTTATTCGGGGGATCACCCCACTGATCTACATTTTGCTCATCCTCTCCTTCCTCTTCACTATCCTCACCTCGCTCCGGAGCCGTGCCGGCCATCCAAGAGAAGTCCTCTTCTCGGGTAACGCTCGAGTTCGCCAAGATGTCCTTGTGAGCATTCACATAGGCACCAAATATCCTCGCCACCATTTCTTCGTCTTTCGCCTTAAGCTCCTCGATAAGTTGGGCGACCTGAGAAGCTTCGTTGGCCCGGAGCGCCTCGACTTCCCTGAGAGCACGATCCCTTTCAGCCAGAACATTATTCTGTTCGGCCACTCTGTCTTCATAGAACTTTGCCCACCCCTCAACTTGAGATATGTAATCCTGAGCGGATGCGAGTTGGGATCGGAGGGAAGCCATTTCCTGATTCTTCTTCTCGATCTCCTTGCCCAGGCAATGAGCCTTTTCCCGAACTATGGTCTGGTTCACCAGGCACTCCACGTTCAGGCTCATGGAGCGAGTCAAGATATCGTCAAGGCTGTCCGGGGATAGCCTTTCTCGATCCTCCCGGCGTATGGAAGACCCCAAGACTTTGGCAAAACCGGGGTTCTCCCGAACAGTCCGGTTATTCTTCAGGAACTCCATCAACGTTTGAGCGCCATGAGAAGAGGATTACACAGAAGATTGAGAAGGACCCCTTTCTATGCTTGGAGCAACTGGAGGGGGTGGAGCCGGCTCTTCCTGTTGAGGAGGAGATCGGACAGTTTCAGTGATCGGCGGATCCGAAGGTCGGACGCCTCCTTGCGCCTCCCCGGTTCACTACCGGGAGTTCAAGCTTTTCCGAACGCTCATCTCCTTTACTTTCCAGAGATCTCCTTTCTTTCTTTCGCTTCCTAGAACCTCATCACCCGCCATACCGCACAAAGAAGAGGTCGCGAGATCGCTAAGGTCCCGAGATCCGAGATGTAGAAAATACCAAAGGCCGAGGTCACGAGCTGAAGTTCGCGATCTTGGCCTGAGCACAGATGTTCCAATGGTGCACTTTGGTCACCGTGATCTAAACAGAATACTTTGAGTGGCACCGATTCTTCAGATCCATCACTATTAAGCTTTCCTCCCGTTCAGCACGCGCTCGGCTAGGGCCCTCGTGCCACCAACACGGGGAAGTCCTCAAAGCAGTTGATTTTTGCTCCTCGTAATGAAGAAGCTGTTCTTCCAATTTTTAAGGGAGGAGGGCGATTGGTGAAGAGCTCGCAATGAGGCTTCACCGAAAGAACCAGGCTCGCCGCCCTTTCGCGAAGTTAGCCTGCAGCTTTGGTGAACACCTTAGCCGTAGGTCCGATTCCCTTAGCTCTACATGCACTTCTAAGGCTTCTAAGATCCGCCACGAGTTAGATGAACTTGAGCAATGCACACCGGTGAAGTTTTAGGACCTCCTTGAAGAAGTCATCCAGAGGGAACCAAGACCGCCTTTAATCTCCTCGTATACCATAACCGTGTCATTCTCTTCAAAGAAGTGATCGGCTCTGATCGCCGTGGCACCGATAAGTTCGCATTTAATCGTGCTAATATTGTACTGGCTAAATGATTGTAGATCGAACTCTTGTAAGATCGATGGTAGCTCGTCCATAGGGAGATTCTCCCTCCCTGAAGAAGGTACGTGCCTTGATGGTCTGATCCGCCCCCGAGCTGGAACAGAGCCCTAGGAGATTCCGTTTGCGCCGCTGGGCCCGACCACTTCTTCTTCGCCGACGCACCACGAGAACCGAATGGAATGAGGACTCGCCGCCTTTGACCTTCTGCACCGCCATTTTCAAAAGAAATAAAGAACTTAAACTAAAAGAAGATCAAAGCCCTTACCGAGTCCGATCGGCGCTAAGAACTTGAGAAAACGAGAACTTCAAGTTGTGAGCAGGACTGAAATGGAATGAGAGAACAACCGCTAACTCCCCACTCCTATTTATACTAGTCCGAGCATTTAATGCTCACGAGGCTCTAGGCAACGATCGATTGGTGGGACTCGCCACTGTTTCGACACTTCTCTCAAATATTCGAACATTCCAAGGAGATCTTAAATGGAGATCGACATAATAAGTTGAATATCTTGAATGAAGGATTAGTTAAGAGTCGCTTTGTTAGGAACCAGATCGACAAATATATCGTAGATCAAAAATAATCAATAAGATAATAATTGAGAAACAAGATTTTTATTTCCAAAAGATCGGACATATCATTTGGGCGATCTCTAGGATCGGATTACAATGAAGGTCTAACTACATCATTTGGGCGATCTCTAGAGATCCGATTACATTGAAGGATTACATCATTTGGGCGATTCTAGAGACCGTGGGACATCCTATCTAAAGAGTCCTGTGTTTATAATCGATCCCAAGGGTGTCGCTGACGGAGCTTAATCCGCTTAACACCCAATGTGGGAGGAAACCATTTTAACACTCAATGTGGAGAGAAGCCGAATGAACTTGAGGAAGCAACCGCTAAGGGTCACGAGCATCGCATAAGGTTATGCGATCACCGGGTCGAAATTTTAGTCGAGGAATAAGGAAGTCCATCTGAGAGGGATCAAAACTACAATCATGGCTTCTAACGATCACGAGTATTGAATCGAAGAGAAAGAAGGAAGAGAGAAAAATCGATGAAGGAAATGTCTCTGGCTGCCGTGGGTATATATAGGGGAAAACGCATTTATTGTCGAGCGTAAAACGGCTTAACGCCTTGGGAATCGAGGGGAAATTAATGCTTTGACCACCGACCAGAGAAAGGGAAAGATCTAATAATAGATCTAAGATGGGAGACCAAAGCATGAAAGATCGGAAAAGAGCATGTAAAAGAGATCGAAAGAGGGAAGATCTAAGGCAAAAAGAAAAGACAAATCGCCGTAATCGAGCCGAGGTAGTTAAAGCGCTGCGCATTTAGATCTCCACCGCACGCCTAAGAATCGCCCGCACGTCGACAGTGCCGTGGTATGTCATGACACCCCAGACATCCCAATCCCCACCGCTGATCTCATCGTAAGGACTGCCGCAATAGATTTTGCGTCACCGACGATCACCACCAAGTGGGAAAAAGTGAGGAGTCGCCACCTTAGTTTTGAGGGAAACTAAAGAAAACCATTTGAGAAGTTAAATTAAAAATGAAACCACTTCAAAACAGATTCTAAGTTCGGGTCCGTAAACGGTGGGGAAGGTGTTAGGCACCCCACCTCGCCCCTTAATAAGGGTAAGTAGATTTAATTCAAGGCCCTTATAAATTAGTTAGGAGGGCTTAGTGCAATGTTAATCCTTTTGGTATAAGGAATATTTGATTTTTCACTAAATTTGATCACCCAGATACATAAGTAAATGAGACAACCTTAGTGAACAGTGTGAGAATCTGATAAGAACTCTCCTCCAATCTCTTTAAGTTATTTATTAAAATTTTGAGGGGAGACCTGATAAGAACCCTCTTCCGATCTCTTTAAGTTATTTATTGTGTTTTGAGGGGAGACCTGATAAGAACCTCCTCCGATCTCCTTTAGAGTTATTTATTAATGTTCCGAAGTTGAGACCTGAGAAGAACTCTCCTCCGATCCCTATTTAATGTTTATTAGAATTTTGAGTTGAGACCTGATAAGAACTCTCCTCCGATCTCTATTTAATAGTTATTAAAATTTTGGATTGAGACCTGATAAGAACTCTCCTCCGATCTCTTTAAATTAGAATTTTGAGTTGAGACCTGATAAGAACTCTCCTCCGATCTCTTTTAAATTAGAAAGGAGCCCAAAGGGATTTTTCCGATCTCCTAATTTTGGTGTCCTAAGAACCTAAGGATAAGGATCCTTAAATTTAAAGAGGTTGGGGATAAGATTTCGATACCTTTTGGCTAGATGGGGAAAACTAGACTTGATTTACCGACCTTCCATGTATTCATTTTACCAATATCTATTAACATCCGATCTATGCTGTTATGTTTACTTTGGTTCTATTTCGCTTTATGACATCTTGCCGAATTGTCGCTTACGCCACCTAATAGTTTGGCTATCTTCCCGACGTGTTATTCATGTTCTCTTTTAAAAGAGACCCCTAAGTTGCAAATACCTACGCTTACTCCAACCATTTACATACTTCTATGAGTTAGAAAACTTGTTTTCAGAAATGACTGAGATCAATAAAATGAACTGATCACTAAAAAGATGATTTGAGATTGACTTTCTTTGGGATTGCTTGTGCAGAAATGATCTTGAAGAAAATCGCAGATGTGAGAAGAACAAGGAAAATGCGGGAAATAGACGTAGACACTTAATAAAACAGTAGCGTGAACTCTACAACAACATTTTTCTTGGGTTCTCTTGTACAAAATAATCTTGAAGAAAGTTGCGTATGTATGAAGAACAAAAGAAGTGCGGAAAATAAACGTAAATGCAGATGAACTCTTACCCGTGAGGAGCCGGTCTACTAAAATAGTTACTGGTGGCAAATAGGGATAAGACCGTGGACCGATTAGCCTCGAGAGTGGTGTTCTTCAGAACCGGAGGGTGCTTAGCTAAAATGCGACTGCATCAAGATGAAAAGAACCGAATAGAATGAAGTTGAGCTTGGACAGAAATGATAAAATGGCGTAAAGTGAGAGTGTGACCAGATAATGAACAAACTAGAAATGTAGAGTTCCAGATTCGATCTTTTCAAGAAAACACTTCGTAAAACTTGTTTCAAAAGTCTTTTTGATTGACACTTCTAAGTAGCAGAGTAGTAAACCAAATGAAATTTCAGAGTTCCTCTGCTATAATAACAGCCTCTTGTCTATTTTTTTCTTGCCCGTCCATTGAACAGTTTTTATGCAGGTATTTATAGGAATCGTGCTCTTCGTGAAGGGTCGATTTATTTGAGGGAGATGGAGGGTCGAGATCTCAAGGACATGATCGGAGGTTCAGAATTAAAGAGAATCAAAATGAATGGTTGAGATCACTCTTCATAATATTTGTCCTTTTCTTCTTTCCATCCGACGGTCCCAAATTTCCTTGTCCGAACGATCCGAGGGCTAAGAGCGAAAGACGCCGTATTGTCGCTTTCTCTTGATCTAAGGGTTCCGGTTTGTCCTTACAAGTGGGATCAACGGTGGAGATTGGGATGTACAGGATCACATGACATACCCCGCACTGCCAAGATTAAGTGCGATTCTTAGGCGTATGTGGAGATCTCGTCGCAACGCCTTAACTACTCCTGGCCGATTCTCGACGACGTTATTGGAATTTGTCTTATTCTTTTGTCTACCGATCCTCCTCTTCTCGATCTCTTTCACATGTTCTTTCCGACCTTTCATGCTGGTCTCCCACCTTCCGATCTACTATTCCGATCTTTTCCTTCTTCAGTCCGGCCTTGGTCAAAGTATTAATTGTCCTCGATTCCTGGTTGCTCGCTTTTCGCCAAAGAATAAATGCTCATTTTCCCTATATATACTCCTCGCCGACAGAGACATTTCTTTCATCCGATTTTCCTCTCTTCCTTTCTTACTTTCCTCGTCTAGCCGCCCTGGAAGTTCGCTATAATCGTGGCTTTGATCTTTTCCGATGGACTTCTTTACTCACCGATCAAAATTCATGATCCTTGATCGAATGACCTTAATCGACGATGGTGAGAGGACCGATTTGACCGACCAGATATGGACTTTTGTACCGATCTCGAGTCGCCAACCGAAGTTCATTCGCTTTTCATCGCATTGCGTTCCGGCGCCGCTTTCCTCCACATTGCGTTCCGGCAATGGTCGGTTTCGAGTGGTAACATCGTGATTTATGTCTCTCATCTTCATGGGAGTCATAGTCACCCCATCCGAGCCGTACATCTATCCGATGTCAATAGCCGGCCTCCGATCGAACACCTCTTTGATTCACCACGAGACTAGGCTTTGACATAGGTCCTTTAGATAGGATGTTCCACCTGGCCTCTAGAGATCGCCCAAATGATGTAATCCTAAATGTAATCGATCTAGAGATCGCCCAAATGATGTAGTTAGACCTTTATTGTAGTCCGATCCCTAGAGATCGCCCAAATGATGTATTTTATTTTCAATGCAATCCGATCTCTAGAGATCACATAAATGATGTGATCCAATGTTAGTGTAATCCGATCCCTAGAGATCGCCCAAATGATGTAATCCGATCTTTGAAAATAAAGACTTTATTTTATCTGCTATCATCTTATTGACTATTTTTCCGATCTCTAATGTGATTATCCGATCCGTTCTTTACCCGAATGATACTTAATCGATCCTTTATTCAAAATATTTAACTTATTATGCCGATCTCCAATTAACCCATCCTAACATTCTGATATTTGAGAGAAGTGTCGTAATTACCGCCGAGTTCCACCAATCGATGCGCCGCTTAGAACCTCGCGAGCATTAAATGCTCGAACTAGTATAAATAGGGGTGGGAGGGTTAGCGCTTGTTCTCTCATTCCATTTTCAATCCCTACTCACAACTTCAAGTTCTCTCGCTTTCTCAAGTTCTTCCGACGCCGATCGCATCCTGAAGGGCTTTGATCCTCTTTAATTTAAATTCTTTGTTTCTTTGAAAATGAACGGTGCCAAGGTCGAGAGCGCAGCCCTCCTTCGATTCAGTTCTCATGGTCTTCCGATGAAGAAGAGGCAATGGGCCAAGCTGCTCAACAAGAACCTCCTGTGGCCTCCGCTTCAACTCTGGGCGGGTCATACCATCGAGGCTCGCACCTTCTTCAAGGAGAGAGACCCTTCCTATAGACGAGCTTCCGCCGGTTCTTCGAGAATTCGACCGCAATCGCTTGTTCAAGAATACAATATTTGTCCCGATTCATATGAGTCGATCATGCCATGGCGATCTTCGTGGTCGATCACTCTTTGAAGAGAATGACATGGTCATGGTGTACGAGGAACAAGCTTAAAGGCCGGCCCGAGGTTCCTCTAGACGATTTCTACAAGGAGGTCTTAAAACTTCACCGAGCATGCATTGTTCAAATTCACCCCAACTCGTGGCGGATCTTGGTAGCCTTCCGAGGTCTATGCCGAGCTAAGGGAATCAGACCTACGGCTAAGGTGTTCGCCGAGCCGCATGCACTAACTCACGTAAAGGATGACGAACATCGGTTCTTTCAGCGGCCTCATTATGGACTCTTTTCCGATCCGCCTCATCCCTTAAGAATTGGAAGAACCGCTTCTTCATTCCGAGGAGTAAAGATCCGAGCCGCTTGAGGACTTTCCTCGTAGCCTGTGGTACTGTGGCCCCTCGCTCAAGCACATTACCCCGAGTCAAGAGGAAAGCTTAATAGTGATGGAGCTAAAGAGTCGCCGCCACTCTAAATTATTCTCGCCCAAATGCGGATCGCCGAATCGCACTATTGACCATGCAATCGATCACCGCCAAGATCGCGAACTTCCGCTCTCTCGACTTCTGCATTGGTATTTTCTATATCTCGCCTCGTGACCTTAGCGATCTCACTAACCTCTTTTTCTCAGGTGTATGGCGGGTGGTGAAGGTTCTAGGAAACGAAGAAAGAAAGAGAGATCTCCTAAGATAAAGGAGATGAAGCGCTCGAACGATTTCAAACACCCGCCACGAACCTGGGAGATACAAAGAGACCCGCCAACCTTTGATCTCGCCGATCAAGCCGTCCGATCACCTCCTAGATCTAAGAGCAGCCTCCACCTCTCCCAATTGTTCCAAGTACGCATGTGGGTCCTTCTCAATCTTCTCGGGAGGACCTCTTCTCGTGGCGCCGACATCGATCGATTCCTTGAAGGATAACCGATCGTTAGGGAGAACCCCGATTTTGCCAAAGTCCCGGGTCTACCATCTTCTTTCAGAGGATCGACAGTTATCCCGAATGGTCTCGATGATATCTTGACTCGATCCATGAGCTTGAATGTGGAGTGTCCGTGAACTGCATCATGGTTCGGGAAAAGATTCAACGCCCGGGTAAGGAGGTCGGGAAGAAAATCAGAATTGGCTTCCTCCGATCCCAACTCTCATCCGCCGGATTATATATCTCAAGTCGAGGGACGCTAAGTACCATGAAGACTGGCCGAAAAGTCTCGTGACTGGCCGAAAGAGAACGGCTCTCGTGAGAAGTCCTGCACTTCGTGCCAACGGCCGCCAGTCGCTTCAACTTATAGAGGAGCTTAATGCGAAGGATAAGGAGCTTACAGAGAAAGACAAAGAGCTTAAGGAAAAGATGAAGAGATGGTGTCGTGAATAGCCGAGCCTATGTGAATGCTCATATGATCTCTTGGCCGAACTCCAAAAGCGCTACTCAAGAGGACTTCTCCGGATGGATGACCTGCTCCCGAGGGCGACGGCAAGATAGTGAGGAGGAAGCCAAGGTGAGGGAGAGAGGGAGAGTGATCCAAATAGATCAGTCGGGGTGATCCTCACCAATAACTTGTACCGATTATGACATGAAATGGAATGCCTCTTTGTTCAATGAATGATTGTGATCGGAAAATTTTAAACCATTGTTTGTCCGAGTATTTGATTGTATGAGCACAAAGAAACAAAACTAAACGTGATTATTAATCTAAGTATGAGAGATCGAAAGCACTTTAAGCATGAGATCGTAGGGAAGAAATGCTCAACTAACTTGATTGAAAATTTAACTCAACACTTAAGATCGAATCCTCATTAAATCGAACCAAAACTTTAGCTCTTAAACCTTCTAAAGGAGGTCGGCAATAAAACTGTAGGAAAAGATCTAGTGCCGCTTCATTTTATTTATCAACAGAGATCGTGAATATACTTGATGTGTCCTAAATTCGACAACGGGTTTGAGAGGTCGGTAAATGATTTGAGAGATCGCGAGGTCAGAATGAATGTGAGGACTTAGCATTGATTCAATTCTTTGTGAGGAGAGATCGGAAATGTGACCGCCTATCAAAGAGGGATCTAAACGTGATTAGCTATTCAAAGAAGAATTTTTATTAATTTAGGGTCGCCAAAATATGGTGTCGACAATGCTTCTCTCTTTACATAATTTCTATTAAAGGAAAAATTTCCATATAGGAATTATGTAAAGATTCTGACTCATATTTTGGACGATTAGGTGTTTGAAGTTAAGGAACTAAAGCACACCTAAGTTAATGACCTAGAAATAGGCAACAGAAGTTAGACCCAAATTAACTTGGATCAAAGAATCGGGGAATAAAAATTGAAATCAACTTAGATCAAGGATCCAGAGGTTGATAACAGGAAATGTAAATTGCATGAAATCAAAATCAACTTAGATCGAGGAACCAGAGGTTGATAACAGAAATGTAAATTGCATGAAATTTAAAATCAACTTAGATCAAGGAACCAGAGGTTGATAACAGAAATGTAAATTGCATGAAATTAAAATCAACTTAGATCATTGAGACAGAGGTTGATAATAGAAATGTAAATTGCATGAAATTAAAATCAACTTAGATCAAGGAACCAGAGGTTGATAGCAGAAATGTAAATTGCAGGAAATTAAAATCAACTTAGATCAAGGAACCAGAGGTTGATAACAGAAATGTAAATTGCATGAAATTAAAATCAACTTAGATCAAGGAACCAGAGGTTGATAACAGAAATGTAAATTGCATGAAATTAAAAATCAACTTAGATCAAGGAACCAGAGGTTGATAACAGAAATGTAAATTGCATGAAATTAAAATCAACTTAGATCAAGGAACCAGAGGTTGATAAATGTAAATGTAAATTGCATGAAATTAAAAATCAACTTAGATCAAGGAACCAGAGGTTGATAGAATAAATGTAAATTGCATGAAATTTAAAATCAACTAAGATCAAAGAACCAGAGGTTGATAATGTAAATGTAAATTGCATGAAATTAAAAATCAACTTAGATCAAGGAACCAGAGGTTGATAAATGTAAATGTAAATTGCATGAAATTAAAATCAACTTAGATCAAGGAACCAGAGGTTGATAGCAGAAATGTAAATTGCATGAAATTAAAATCAACTTAGATCAAGGAACCAGAGGTTGATAGCAGAAATGTAAATTGCAGGAAATTAAAATCAACTTAGATCAAGGAACCAGAGGTTGATAGCAGAAATGTAAATTGCAGGAAATTAAAATCAACTTAGATCAAGGAACCAGAGGTTGATGGTGGAAATGTGGATTGCATGAAATTAAAATCAACTTAGATCAAGGAACCAGAGGTTGATAGCAGAAATGTAAATTGCATGAAATTTAAAATCAACTTAGATCAAGGAACCAGAGGTTGATAACAGAAAATTAAAATCAACTTAGATCAAGGAACCAGAGGTTGATGGTGGAAATGTAAATTGCATGAAATTTAAAATCAACTTAGATCAAGGAACCAGAGGTTGATAACAGAAAATTAAAATCAACTTAGATCAAGGAACCAGAGGTTGATGGTGGAAATGTGAATTGCAAGAAATTAAAATCAACTTAGATCAAGGAACCAGAGGTTGATAGCAGGAAATTAAAATTGCTGGAAATTAAAATTGCAGGAAATTAAAATCAACTTACAAGGCAAGTCTAACCCTGACACATGAAGTTCTTTCCCTGACGAAGTGTACTTAACAAGATACCGAAGGCCGACGATTAACGGAAAAGAAGTTGCAAGACTTGACCTATGACCATCAAGGCTTCAAATGCCCCTCTTCTGTTCCCGATTTTCTTCTTATTTTATGGAAAGCGCCCTTGCGAATTTTCACTTTCCTTACGTCTATTTGACTAGAAGCGCCCTTCCGGGTTTTCACCCCTTTTTTTTTTTTTTTTTTTTTTTTGATAACTCACTTTTTCAGGATGCCCTTTCGGGTTTTCATCCTTCACTCATTTTGCAAGAGGGCCTCTCGTGTTTTCACCCTTTTCACACATTTTGCTAGAGCGCCTTTCTGGTTTTCACCCTACATTTTTTTTTTTTTTTTTTTTTTTTTTTCAAGTCCCAACTTCCCATATCAATAGGTTGTGTTCACTGCTTAGTCATTCCCTATAATTCTCAATGCAATGTATATAAAGTTACCTGTGTTTAAATTCTTAACTCACAATAAAGCATTAACAAGTTAACAAATGCATGTTCCAAGGTAAATGGGCTAATGGAATATGAGAAAATATGGTTTTTAATAGCAAATAATAAGAATATGAATTTGGAAGAAAGAGAAATCTCACGAATTCCTTCATTAACTCTTCTAGACCCTTTACTTCCCCAAATACTAATAGTCTGATAAGAATCCTTGTGCCATGGTCACTTGATACCTTTGACTCCATTTTACGCTCTCAATAAGGTTTCATGTTGCTAGGCGATCCTTTGAGATTTTCAATCCCGATAACTCACTTTTTCAGGATGCCCTCTCGAGTTTTCATCCTTCACTCATTTTGCAGAAGGCGCCTTCTCAGGTTTTCACCCTCTTTCACACATTTTGCTAGGAGTGCCCTTTCGGGTTTTCACTCCTACATTTTTTTTTTTTTTTTTTTTTTTTTTTAAGTTCAAGTCCTACATTTTGTAGTATTTTCCTTCGATATAAGATCTCTTGGTTGAGCTCCCAGATTGTTCATTCTTATTCAAGCGCCTGCCTTTCTTCTTTGGTATATCGCCCATGGTAGATTTCAATCTTGTTTTGACCTATTCGATTTCATCTAGCTGCTTCTCCATTAAGATTCACAAATAAGGAATTTCCATCTTGATTGGCAAATCTGCATATATGGAGTTGCCCTAATCATCATCTTTTCGATCATTCATTTGAGATTCTTGTTTACAATTTCCATGGCTTTGTTCATTTGGGGCCGATAAGGTGATGACTTAAGATGAATCACCCCGGAGGCTTCCAATGACATCGATCCCCCGCATTGCAATCGATCATGGACGCTTATCCACCAAATGATGTACAAAGACTTGTGACATTTTCAAACATATTCAATATAGTTTCTCCTTCCAAAGTAATCTAATAGTATCTCTCAGAAGATTTTCTTAGCCATCATGTGTTCGTTAGCTATGTGGCATAGTTCCCCTTCATCGTAATCACTAGTATTCGTGGCAATTATTGGTCCTTCAAAGTTAACTTCATGAATATCATAGTTGATTGAATCATTATGTATTGGTTGATTATTATTCTTGAAGAAAATGGAAATGGGGTTACAAGAGGAGAATTAAGTGGTTTTATTAAGCAAAGAAAAGGCTAAACAAAAGAAGTAATCTGATATGAAAATTTGGAAAATGCGCTATTAACTTACTAATACTTAATCATGAGAGAAGGTCCATTCACAATTCACTTGACACCATGGACAAAGTAGTCAAGTGTTGGTAACCAAATATTCATTACTCAGAGAAAAGTATAAGGATATCCTTTGCCCCCCAAGTATCAAGCTCTTGATTTCCTTTTATTTGCACAATCAAGATTTCTCGGTTCCAACGCATCCCCTATGCATTCTTTCATGTGCACATTCTCTTTACCGCTCGTGGTTAGCAACATTAGAATTGCACTTTCACTTTCCATCTCCAACCACCCATTTCTCGATAAGGGATCAGATTTACCTTTGAAAGCTCCACAATTGTGTGTTGAGTGACCAATTGCCCCCTATAGTAGTCACAATGAGCATTTGGATCACACCTCATTGGATATGGGGATTGTAAAAGGTCAAGTGGTATGGGGCTATCCGGTTTATGCTTAAAAGGTAGCAATAAATCTCGCCAAGGGTATAGGCAAGTGGTGGCCTGGATTGGGGAGTGGGTGATTTAGATGAACTAGTTTGTTTGAGTCGGCAGACGTGAAGTGTAAGCAATTGGTTATGGACCTATTGTGGTTGGGATAAGAAGAACTTGTGGTGGAAAATTGGCTACCATTAGGTTTTGGGAAGGAAATCGAGAACGGTAGGTGTTTTGTGGGGGGTATGGTTGATCATATTGTGCACCTCCCCTAGTCTCAAATTTGCCTCAATTCTCTCCCCAGTCTGTATAATGTTAGCAAAGTTGTTGGAAGTGTTCCCGATCATCAAATAGAAATAAGGAGCTTTCAAGGTCTCAATGAAGAGAGAGCAAAGCTCATTGTCAATAACTGGAGGGTATATCTCCGCCGCTTTCTCCATCTCTCGAGCATATTCTTTGAAGCTTTCGTCCCTCTCGCACCAAGTTTTTGAGATCTCTCCTTGTGAGGGCCACGCCGCAGCTTGAATTTGTATTGCTTCAAGAAGGTATCACCAAATCTTTCCAGGAGCGCAGCCTTGCTCTCGCCCAATTGTATGCACCATCTCGTAGCCGCCCGAGAGGCTCTCGTGAAAGAAGTGAATGAGAAGCCTGCCATCTTCTCGTTAGGGCACATTTTGGCAATATAGGTTGCCAAGTGAATGCGAGGGTCTCAATTCAAAGATACTTATCAAATCGTGACCTTGAATTTGGGTGGCACCACCACATCCTAGACTAATCTTAATGATGCCACGCCAATCGAGCCATACATATTCAAGCCCTCTATAGCTCTTAATCTCTCTTCCAGAGTGCATACCTTCTCATTTTCTCCCATCTTACTTTCTCCTCCCGATGTGTGAGGTACTTCAACCGGGAAATGAGGGGCGAATGAATTGAGGGTTCGGACCGAAAGGGATGGTTCGCATTCGGGATGGCTGGATAATAAGAGAAAGGAGGTTCATTATTTAGTGGAACCAGATTGACAAAGGACCGCTTGATCCGATTGATGGTCGGAAAGTGAAAGAGGTTGAAGCGTAGTGAGAATCAACCGCTGTAGGAGGTGGGGAGGTAATGGTAGGTTAAGGTCCAAGTCGCTTATTTTGGGACATCTCCTCATCGCCTTCACAAGTTCAAACTTGGTCTTTTATTTCGCACACTTGCCCTCGTAGGTTCTCAGACTTGTTCCCCGGTCTTCCATTATCTTCTTTGTCCGGATCTTGTTAAGTACACTCTGGGTTGAATCGCTGCTTGGTCGACTTGCCTTGTTCAAGCAATGTTGTTTTTCCGTGAGGAAGTAAAAACTTTTAATAAATTTTGGATTTCGTGAAACTAAAGGTCCCGGTTCTGACGAAGGATACCGTGGCATCTAGGAGCCAAAATGGAGTCCGAGAAGGATAATTGCATCAATTTTATCATGGCATTGTTCGATAGTCCGACGGTGAATGATCGGATTGAACACGCCTCTATAGTACTTGTCCATATGGCGCCTAACTTTTCGCATAACCCTAACGAGGGAGTACTTCGGAGTCATACTATCCATTCACAATTTTGCTAAACCATGGCCCAACCGCCTCATAGGTTCAACAATGGTTTAGCATTCTCGTTATGGTATAAGAACTTCTTCCGCTAACCGACTCGAGAATGCCATGTTAAAAATGATGCTTGTCTTTCATAGACCTTAATTTAGTGATGTCTCAGGAAAACTTATTAGCTGGATAGATCTGTGTAATCTTGGATTATATTGTTGGCAGAGTGGTACCTACACATTTATCAAAGTAGGAAAATGTGCAGGTTTTCTTAACAACATGATTCAAGATTACCCTTAAAAGTAAGAACAAAGTAAAATAAATGTAATAGGTAAGAGTAAGTATGCCCCTTTGTCCTAGCATAGGAGACTCGATACCTGATGAGTGCTACCTAATTGATAGTTCTATCTTATAAGGTAGCTTACTACGCTTTCACTATTGTGATAGTTTAGCTCAAGGTCTAACTTTCTAAAAGCCACAGTTCCCAAATTGCCCTCATCAGAACAAGAGAGCCCCATTCTATAACCATGATATTGTAGGGAAAATTCCACTGTATCACGGAAATAGAACGAGTTTCAATTTGAGCGTAAGCCTTCACTGATACTAATGGGGTAAAACCCACTGCATCGCTACATGACCCCTCCTACTTTCCTAAAAGGGTAAGAAAGCCTGTTAGGACCATAGTGTGTGAGGACATTGTGTGAGTGTTCAAAGGTGTGAAGGGACACCTTTACCTCTTCCCAATTCAGGATTTTATTTTTCCATTTTTCCTTTTTTTTCCTTTTGAAATGAAGAGCATCAGAAGAGATAGAACAGCAAAACAAAATAGTTAGCAAGAATAATAATTAACATATAAGACATCGCCGAGTGAGCCCATCTAACTATAATTTGATCTGACAAAATTAAATCTACTTTTGGACCACTAGACCGGGTATAATCCCCTGAGTCGCTAAGTCGTCGCAATAGATTTTGCGGTCGCTCGACGATCACTCACCAAGTGGGAAAGTGAGGAGTCGCCACCTTAGTTTTGAGGGAAACTAAAGAAAACCATTTGAGAAGTTAAATTAAAAATGAAACCACTTCAAAACAGAGATTCTAAGTTCGGTCCGTAAATGGGTGGGGAAGGTGTTAGGCACCCCACCTCGTCCCTTAATAAGGGTAAGTAGATTTAATTCTCAGCCCTTATAAATTAGTTAGGAGGGCTTAGTGCAATGTTAATCCTTTTGGTAGAAGGAATATTTGATTTTTCACTAAATTTGGATCACCCACCCAGATACATAAGTAAATGAGACAACCTCAGTGAACGGGTGTGAGAATCTGATAAGAACTCTCCTCCAATCTCTTTTAAGTTATTTATTAAAATTTTGAGGGGAGACCGGATAAGAACCCTCCTCCGATCTCTTTTAAGTTATTTATTGTTTTGAGGGGAGACCTGATAAGAACCTCCTCCGATCTCCTTTAGAGTTATTTATTAATGTTCTGAGTTGAGACCTGATAAGAACTCTCCTCCGATCCCTATTTAATGTTTATTAGAATTTTGAGTTGAGACCTGATAAGAACTATCCTCCGATCTCTATTTAATAGTTATTAAAATTTTGGATTGAGACCGGCTAAGAACTCTCCTCCGATCTCTTTTAAATTAGAATTTTGAGTTGAGACCTGATAAGAACTCTCCTCCGAACTCTAAAAAATTAGAAAGGAGCATCAAAGGGATTTTTCCGATCTCCGAATTTTGGTGTCCTAAGAACCTAAGGATAAGGATCCTTAAATTTAAAGAGGTTGGGGATAAGATTTCTCGATACCTTTTGGCTAGATGGGGAAAACTAGACTTGATTTACCGACTTTCCATGTATTCATTTTACCAATATCTATTAACATCCGATCTATGTCGTTATGTTTACTTTGGTTCTATTTCGCTTATGACATCTTGCCGAATTGTCGCTTACGCCACCCTAATAGTTTGGCTATCTTCCGACGTGTTATTCATGTTCTCTTTTAAAAGAGACCCTAAGTTGCAGCTACCTACGCTTACTCCAACCATTTACATACTACTAGGAGTTAGAAAACTTGTTTTCGTAAATGACTGAGATCAATAAAATGAACTGATCACTAAAAAGATGATTTGAGATTGACTTTCTTTGGGATTGCTTGTGCAGTAAATGATCTTGAAGAAAATCGCAGATGTGAGAAGAACAAGGAAAATGCGGAAATAAACATAGACACTTAATAAAACAAAGAGCATGAACTCTTACAACAACATTTTTCTTGGGTTCTCTTGTACAAAATAATCTTGAAGAAAGTTGCATGTATGAAGAACAAAAGAAGTGCGAAAATAAACGTAAACAGCAAAGATGAACTCTACCGTGAGGAGCCGTCTACTAAAATAGTTACGGGGTGGCAAATAGGGATAAGACCGTGGACTGATTAGCCTGAGAGTGGTGTTCTTCGTAAACTGGAGGGTGCTTAGCTAAAATGCAACCAGATCAAGATGAAAAGAACCGAATAGAATGAAGTTGAGCTTGGACAGAAATGATGAAAATGGCAGAAAGTGAGAGTGTGACCAGATAATGAACAAACTGGAAATGTAGAGTTCCAGTATTCAGAATCTTTTCAAGAAAAACACTTCAGAAAACTTGTTTCAAAAGTCTTTTTGATTGACACTTCTAAGTAGCAGAGTAGTAAACCAAATGAAATTTCAGAGTTCCTCTGCTATAATAACAGCCTCTTGTCTATTTTTTCTTGCCCGTCCGTTGAACAGTTTTTATGCAGGTATTTATAGGATTTGGGTGCTCTTCGTGAAGGGTCGATTTATTTGAGGGAGATGGAGGGTCAAGATCTCAAGGACATGATTCGAGGTTCAGAATTAAAGAGAATCAAAATGAATGGTTGAGATCACTCTTCATAATATTTGTCCTTTTCTTCTTTCCATCCGACGGCCCAAATTTCCTTGTCCGAACGATCCGAGGGCTAAGAGCGAAAGACGCCGTATTGTCGCCTTCTCTTGATCTAAGGGTTCCGGTTTGTCCTTACAAGTGGGATCAACGGTGGAGATTGGGATGTACAGGATCACATGACATACCCCGCACCCGCCAAGATTATGGCGATTCTTAGGCGTATGGTGGAGATCTCGCTCGCAACGCCTTAACTACCTCTACCGATTCTCGACGACGGTTATTGGAATTTGTCTTATTCTTTTGCCTACCGATCCTCCTCTTCGATCTCTTTCACATGTTCTTTCCGACCTTTCATGTCGGGTCTCCCACCTTCCGATCTACTATTCCGATCTTTTCCTTCTTCAGTCCTGGCCTTGGTCAAAGTATTAATTGTCCTCGATTCTGCCGCTCGCTTGCTCGCCAAAGAATAAATGCTCATTTTCCCTATATATACTCCTATCGATGCAGACATTTCTTTCATCCGATTTTCCTCTCTTCCTTTCTTACTTTCCCTGCTCTAGCCGCCCGTGGAAGTTCGCTATAATCGTGGCTTTGATCTTTTCCGATGGACTTCTTTACTCACCGATCGAAAATTCACGATCCTTGATCGAATGACCTTAATCGACGATGGTGAGAGGACCGATTTGACCGATCAGACATGGACCTTAGTTGTACCGATCTCGAGTCGCCAACCGAAGTTCATTCGCTTTTCATCACATTGTGTTCCGGCGCGCTTTTCCTCCACATTGGGTGTTCCGGCAATGGGTCGGTTTCGAGTGGTAACATCGGTGACGATGTCTCTCATCTTCATGGGAGTCATAGTCACCCCATCCGAGCCGCACATCTATCCGATGTCAATAGCCTGGCCTCCCGATCAAACACCTCTTTGATTCAAATGCACGAGACTAGGCTTTGACATAGGTCCTTTAGATAGGATGTTCCACCGCCTCTAGAGATCGCCCAACTGATGTAATCCTTATATGTATTCAGATCTATAGAGATCGCCCAATTGATTTAGTTAGAGCTTTATTGTAGTCCGATCCCTATATAACGCACAAATTATGTATTTTATTTTAAATGCAATCCGATCTATAGAGATCACGTAAATGATGTGATCCAATGTTAGTGTAATCCGATCCCTAGAGATTGCCCAAATGATGTAATCCGATCTTTTGAAAATAAAGACTTTATTTTATCTGCTATCATCTTATTGACTATTTTTCCGATCTCTAATGTGGTTATCCGATCCGTTCTTTACCCGAATGATACTTAACCGATCCTTTATTCAAAATATTTAACTTATTATGCCGATCTCCAATTAACCCATCCTCAACATTCTGATATTTGAGAGAAGTGTCGTAACACCGCCGAGTTCCACCAATCGATGCGCCGCTTAGAACTCGCGAGCATTAAATGCTCTGACTAGTATAAATAGGGGTGGGAGGGTTAGCCGCTTGTTCTCTCATTCCATTTTCAATCCTCGCCACAACTTCAAGTTCTCTCGCTTTTCTCAAGTTCTTCCGACGCCATCGACTTCCTAAGGGCTTTGATCCTCTTTTTAATTTAAATTCTTTGTTTCTTTTAAAATGAACGGTGCCAAGGTCGAGAGCGCGAGCCCTCCTTCGATTCAGTTCTCATGGTCATCCGATGAAGAAGAGGCACGGGCCAAGCTGCTCAACAAGAACCTCCTGTGGCCTCCGCCCAACTCTGGGGCGGTCATACCATCGAGGCTCGCACCTTCTTCAAGGAGAGACCTTCCTATAGACGAGCTCCGCTTGCTTCTTCGAGAACTGACCGCAATCGCTTGTTCAAGAATACAATATTTGTCCCGATTCATATGAGCTGATCAAGTGCCATGGCGATCTTCGTGTCGATCACTCTTTTGAAGAGAATGACATGGTCATGGTGTACGAGGAACGCTTAAAGGCCGGTCCGAGGTTCCTCTAGACGATTTCTATAAGGAGGTCCTAAAACTTCACCGAGCATGCATTGTTCAAATTCACCCCAACTCGTATGATCTTGGTAGCCTTCCGAGGTCTATGCCGAGCTAAGGGAATCAGACTCACGGCTAAGGTGTGTTCGCCGAGCCGCATGCACTAACTCACAAAGGATGACGAACATCGGTTCTTTCAGCGGCCTCATTGCGGACTCTTTTTCCGATCCGCCTCATCCCTTAAGAATTGGAAGAACCGGTTCTTCATTCCGAGGAGTAAAGATCCGAGCCGCTTGAGGACTTTCTCGTAGCCGGTGGTACTGTGGGCCCTCGCTCAAGCACATTACCCCGAGTCAAGAGGAAAGCTTAATAGTGATGGAGTCAAGAGTCGCCGCCACTCTAAAATATTCCTCGCCCAAATGTGGTGATCGCGAATCGCACCATTGACCATGCAACTAATCACCGCCAAGATCGCGAACTTCCGCTCCGACTCTGCATTGGTATTTTCTATATCTCGCTCGTGACCTTAGCGATCTCACTAACCTCTTTTTCTCGTGTGTATGGCGGGTGGTGAAGGTTCTAGGAAACGAAGAAAGAAAGAGAGATCTCCTGAAGATAAAGGAGATGAAGCGTCGAACGACTTCAAACACCTTGGCCACGAACCTCGGGAGATACAAAGAGACCCGCCAACCTTTGGATCCGCCGACCAGCCGTCCGATCACCTCCTAGATCTAAGAGCACCTCCACCTCTCCCAATTGTTCCAAGTACGCATGGGTCCTTCTCAATCTTCTCGAGGACCTCTTCTCGTGGCGCCGACATCGATCGATTCCTTGAAGGATAACCATCATAGGGAGAACCCCGATTTTGCCAAAGTCCTGGGTCTACCATCTTCTTTCAGAGGATCGACAGTTATCCCGAATGGTCTCGATGATATCTTGACTCGATCCATGAGCTTGAATGTGGAGTGTCCGTGAACCGCACTATGGTTCGGGAAAAGATTCAACGTCTGGGTAAGGAGGTCGGAAGAAAATCAGAATTGGCTTCCTCCGATCCCAACTCTCATCCGCCGGATTATATATCTCAAGTCGAGGGACGGGCGAAGTACCATGAAGACCACCGGCCGAAAGTCTCGTGGACTGGCCGAAAGAGAACGGCTCTCGTGAGAAGTCTGCACTTCAGCCAACGGCCGCCTGTGTCGCTTCAACTTATAGATGAGCGTAACGCTCAGGATAAGGAGCTTACAGAGAAAGACAAATATCTTAAGGAAAAAGATGAAGAGATGTTGTCAGGAATAGCCGGAGACTATGTGAATGCTCATAAGGATCTCTTGGCCGAACTCCAAAAGCGCTACAAGAGGACTTCTCCGATGGATGACTGGCTCCCGAGGGCGACTGCCAAGATAGTGAGGAGGAAGCCAAGGTGAGGGAGAGAGGGAGAGTGATCCAACAGATCAGTCAGTGATCCTCACCAATAAATTGTACCGATTATGAAATGAAATGGAATGCCTGTTTGTTAAATGAATGATTTTGATCTAAAAATTTTAAACAATTGTTTGTCCGAGTATTTGATTGTATGAGCACAAAGAAACAAAAACTAAATGTGATTATTAATCTAAGTATGAGAGATCGAAAGCACTTTAAGCATGAGATCGTAGGGAAGAAATGCTGAATGGAACTTGATTGAAAATTTAACTCAACACTTAAGATCTAATCCTCATTAAATCGAACCAAAACTTTAGCTCTTAAACCTTCTGGAAAGGAGGTCTGCAATAAACTGTAGGAAAAGATCTAGTGCCACCATTTTATTTATCAACAGAGATCAGAATATACTTGATGTGTCCTAAATTCGACAACGGGTTTGAGAGGTCGGTAAATGATTTGAGAGATCCGAGGCTTTAATGAATGTGAGGACTTAGCATTGATTCAATTCTTTGTGAGGAGAGATCTAAATGTGACCGCCTATCAAAGAGGGATCGAAACGTGATTAGCTATTCAAAGAAGAATTTTTATTGATTCTAGGGTCGCCAAAATATGGTGTCGACAAGGACAAACCCGAACCCTTGGATCAAGAGAGAAGACGACAATACCAGCGCTTTTCGCTTTAGCCCTCGATCGCTCTGCACGAGAAGATTTGGGACCGCTGATTGAAAGAAGAAAAGGACAAAAATTCAAGAGTGATCTCGGCCACCTATTCATTTTGATTCTCTTTAATTCCCGAACATCCGATTATGTCCTTCAAATCTTGATCCTCCATCTCCTCAAAATAAATCCGACCTTCATGGGGAGCACCCGATTCCTATAAATACCTGCATGAAAACTGCTCAAGGGACTGCAAAAAGAGAGGTAGTTATTATAGCGGAAGAACTCAAACTTGATTCATTTGTTACTCGCACTTTGAAGTTTTGATTAAAGACTTTGAAACTAGTTTTCTAAAGTGTTTTATTGAAAAGGATTCTCAATACTGAACTCTACATTTTCGCTTGTTCATTATCCGGTCACACTCTCACTTTCAAATTTTTATCATCTCTGTCTTCATTCCTATTATTCAAGCTCAATTTCATTTCACTGCTTTATCTTAATCTTATCGCATTTTAGCTAAGCACCCTTCAATTCACAAAGAAAATCAGCCCTCAAGCTAATCAACATTGCCTTTATTACTATTTGTCACCCCGTAGTCATTTCAATAGATTTGGCCTCATGTAAGAGCTCATATTGCCGCTTTGTTAAGTGTTTACGTTACTTTCCGCATTCTCTTTGTCCTTTTATGCATTTGATTTTCTCCAAGTTCATTTAGTGCCAAAGAACCTTAAAAATGTTACTCGAGTTTATTTCTTTAGTGATCACTATCGCTTTATTAACCTTCATCGCTTTCGAATGCAAATTTTCTAGTTCCTAGTAGCGTGTAAGTGGTTGGGTAAAATATAGATAATCGCAACTTACGTCTCTTTAAGAGAGAGAGCCTGAATAATACGTCAGAAAATAGCCACAATATTAGGCCGACGTGAACTGCAATTCGCAAGATGCCATAAAGTGGGATAAAATCAAAGTAAATGAAATGCATAGATCTGACATTCATAGGTACGGTAAAGTGACCTTAGGGAGGTCAAGAAATTTATTCCAAATTTTCTTATTTAGTCACAAAATATCAATTAGTTAAAAGAAGCCTTATCCTCAAGACCTTAGAGCTGTAATCTTTAGCTTTAGGACCTTATGACATGTGGAATTAAAATTTGGGAGATCTGGAAGATCCCATTAAGGTTCCTGTTAATTTAAAAGGAGATCTAAGAGGGTTCTTATCCTGGCCTCAACTCAAAATTTTAATAAATATTAAATAGATCTGAGGAGAGTTCTTACCCTGCCTCAAATCAAAATTTTAATAAACATTAAATAAAGATCGGAGGAGAGTTCTTATCCGGCCTCAACTCAAAATTTTAATAAAACATTAAATAGAGATCTGAGGAGAGTTCTTATCCGGCCTCAACTCAAAATTTTAATAAAATATTAAATAGAGATCGAAGGAAAATTCTTATCCGATCCCTAAGCTAAAATTTTTATGAATACTTAAAAGAGATCTGAGAGAGTTCTTATCCGATTCTCAATCCTAAATTTTAAATACTCCCAAGAGAGATCTGAGGAGAGTTCTTATCCGATTCTCACACCAAATCTTAACTCAGACGCGAGATAATCCCAAAACCAAAAATGATTCACGACGCCAAGTCACTAAGGTTGTCTCATTTACTTCTATGTATCCGTGATCCAAATTTAGTGAAAATCAAGTGTTCCTTTAGTCAAAAGGATCAACATGTCTATTCAAGCCTTTCTAACTAATGCAAGTAAATCTACTTACCCTTATTAAGGGACGAGGTGGGGTGCCTAACACCTTCCCCACCCGCTTACTTGACCCCAAACCTAGAATCTCTGCTTTGAAGTGGTTTTATTTCAATTCATCTTCACAAATGGTTTTCTTAGTTACCTCAAAACTAAGGTGGCGACTCTCACTCTTTCCCACTTTGTGAGTGATCGTCTGTGCACT